>NW_024581096.1:1985908-2202666 GCF_017639235.1 Corvus kubaryi | reverse complement strand
GGCCGGGCCGCGCTGGGTGGTGGGGGGCGCTGCGGTGTCGCCGCCGGGCGGGGCCGGCGCGACGCGGGGCCGCCCGCGGGGCAGACCCCGGCGGGGGCCGGGAGGAGCCGGGCTGCTGTGCTGCCTTCTCCCCGTGCACACGGGCTCCCCTGTCCTCGGTGAAAGCTGGTAACATTCTTTCTTCTTCCCCCGGCCTCTGCCCTCTTCCTCCCTTAGGAAAACTCGATTGGATTTAACTTGGGGTCGGAAGAAACTCCTGGCTGCTGGATCTGGTTTAGACGCCCCGACAGATAAGGTAAATGGGGAAGGCTTGGGGTCAGCAGCAACAAAACAACAGAAAAATCCTTCCTCTGGGAAGGGGTGGAGAAAACAAGCAAGGAGTTCACGCATCGTTTTATATCCTGTTTTTGGCCTTCACATTTTGTCTGTGTTTTCCGCCTTGGCCTGCATAGTTTAGCTCTCATTGTGTTTCCTCCCGTCTCGCCTAAACGTGTGAACCGAGGTGCTGGTTTCATGGAGGCAAGGAAAGAATCTGTGAGACCGAAAGTTTTTAATCTCATCGGACACAGAAGTTTCTTTGTTCCGTCCGAGAAGGCACTGAGCTGAAGCTGCGAGACTTCGTAACTGCTGCTTCAGCTCCCTCCCTTCCAAAACGTTTGGTAACTCTGCGAGTATAATTAACTTCTCGGGAAATTAGAAAGTCATGAAGGATGTAGTATGTTTTATTTGATCGAAAGATCTTGAGGCTTTGTGCTTCTTATGTCTGCCTTGTTTTCTGGAATATCGGTTAGTGTCTGGCCGGACTACTTCAGGATTGCTGTTGAGTTTCTTTATAAAAAATGCCCTCCTGGTCATCTGTAAATGTCGCAGTTTTTCCACCCTCGACTGCTGCAGTCACCCGTCTTCTTCCCCTTTGCCCTCTCTGTTCTCAAAGCGATGAGTTGGACTGCTTGTTTTTCAGCTTGTATAGCATAGGTCTCTCCTGCATTTTGATCCTTGTGAAGTTCCTTAAGAATCTTCATTTAAAACAAAATACAAAACAAAACCAAAGCTGATAGCTGGTTGTCTGACTTCTAAGTGCATGCAATCAAAGCTGTTAATGTAGCCTTGTTTGGTTTTAATGATCACTTTCCCCTTTCTGATTTTTCGAAGAACTCCTTTTTGAAGCTGTTGAAGGGGAAAATAAATGTGAGGTTTTGGTGTAAGGTTTCGTACCTCTGGTGCTTGTTATGCCAACTAGATGCGTGTTTATTTCACATGCCTCAAAGAGGCAATTATAGGTTAGTTCTTTCGTGAAGGCAAGGAATTTCTCACGTTGTGAATGTTCAGGATGAGGTAGAAGCCATACCTCTGGAATGTTTGTTCCTATTTGTCAAACTCAGAAGCAACATGTTGGTCAGATAGGATGTGTATGCTTCAGTCTTGCCAGTGTCTGACATGTATTGGTATTTGGGAGTCTTGGACAAAGTAATTTCTGTGCAAAATTTGTAACACTCCTACGTATGTAGTTCTTTAACAACATGGAGTAATTTAGTGCTGTAAGAAAAAGTAATCCAACTCCATCTGTTTGATATACTGTAAGGAAAAATGTCAACTAAAGCGGGTTCAGAGGCTGATAACAAATGATTTGACTTGAAATTTCTAGACTTACCTTTCCAGGCAGCAATAAGGGTTATTCTTAGGCATCAGAAAGGTCTGGACAAAATAAATGGCAGTGAACTTTGCTTTCCTTATGTGGCTGATGCTTGGCAGAAAGTCTGAATAGAGTAATCCTTTTAAAAAGAACCATCCCTTTCCAGAGCAGTGTTTTAGTCCCAATAATGACTGGAGATTCTTGAGGGGAGGGTGAGGAATTGTAGCCGTGCATGACAAATTTAGTTGTAAACCACTATGTTCGTAATCAAGGCAATTTTGTTTCTTTTCAGCCCTTTTGTGTTTCTCATGATGCACTTGATATTTTTCAATGCCATCTAGAAGAATAGTTCTTTGTAGTGGAGGCACAACTTTTTACGCTAGTGTTTTGTCACCATGGTAGCTATGGATAAGGCCCTTTTTAATGATGAAAGTGTAATTCAGTACTGCTTACAGCTCATGGTTATATCATCGAATGCCATTCATGTCGTTGACATAGTTTGGGAGTTATGAAGGGATGTATTCTTTCTTGAGATCAAGGATCTCAACTAAAAATCAGTCTGACATTGATATTCTTATTATGAACAAAATTATTTAAGCTTACACATGGCAGCTCATGTTCTTGAAACAGCACTTTTATAGCTGTGTGTTGATGGCTTGGGGAAATGTTCTTTTGACCTGTCTGGTTCTTACTCATGAATTAAATTAAGCTCAAGTAAACATCACTAATTTTAAGAAGGTATGGTTGCAATCAAAGAGCTAGAAGTTCCAGCATATGGCATACTATGGAACATGATTATCATGAAGATAATGATCATATTAGTGAAAATATGAATAGATCTATCATATGTATAAGCTGTGCAGTAGATAATGCTTAGTGTACACATAAAGCTCTGTAGGGTATTAATTTGCATGTCATGTTCATACAGAGTGGGTGAGAGGGCTCTGTGGAGAAAATATTAATGATTGATAGTTTCTTAGTGTATTAAGCTGATGGTCTCAGTAAACAGTATTATGATTTGTTCTCAGTGGAATTTGCTGAGAGTCTGTAGTCCAAGGCATTAAGAGCCATACTTGGAAGATCAAAGGTAAGGAAAGGCTTACACATGTGTAACGTACATTATACCTTGTATATTAGCAGTACATTCTAGAAATAGAAGGGGATGGGAGCGAATTCCTCAACTTGGCTTTCCTGTAGGGCTGTAATGAATCACTGTCTGTCTGCTTTGCGTTCTTGTTTTGTTTTTGTCCTTCCTGCTCCCAAGCCAAAAGGAAAATCTTTCAGGGAAAATGTTGTGTAGAGATCAAATATTTGATATGTCATACCTTCAGCAGATTCTCCCTGTAGAATAACCTGATCTGCTGAAGAAATGCCTGACATTTAATCCACATAGAGGAATTAGAAATCTAACCTTTTCCAAATGAGTTACTGGTTGAGTTGATGGAAGAGTTACTCATACAGATATGAAAATAGTAGACTGTATTCCTATGTGAGAATGCAGATGTTGATGGTGACATTTGAAATAGATAGTTAAATGAAGATTATCTGGAAAAGGAAGATTTATAAACATTGGTATTTTAGCTTGTCAGCTTTTGAGTAAGTAGAACAATGCGTCAGAGGACACATCTCATATCAGAATGAAAACATTGAAGGTGGGTTGAGTAGTAAATAGCCTGTATTTAACCAAGGGTATGGGAGTTATTTTAAGGATTTTTTTTGTTGTAAAAAGGTTACTTCACTGAAATACAGCTTTCTTGTTGAACTAAGAATATGGTGTTCAGGTATTGTGAGTCAAATCTTAAAAATGTACAATTTCAAAGTAAGGATTTAGGAGAGATTTATGTATCTCGCATCTAATTAAAATGGAAAAAATTGTTATGCAGGAATCAATAGTATTTTTCTTATATAGTAATCTCAGGATAATTGGGCTTTTTCTGCTGCCTTGCCCTCATTGTTGCTGATGAAAAATCGTTAGCACCTGGTGGGCTAATACAATGCTTATTCTTCAAAAGCCACTGGCCTATGGAACTGCACAATGCTTATTCTTTAGGAAGAAGAACTGGAAAGCAACCAGCTCAGTTATGCCAGCTTTTATCAGTTCCCAAGCAGTCAGCTATAACTTTGGGGTTGTTGACCACCAGGGACCACCAAAGAGACCCCCAGGGCAGAAGATGCATGTGTAAAGGGGAGGGAAAATATGTTGATGATTTTGGGGAAATGATTATCATATGTGTGTTTATTCCAGGAAAATCAATGAATATGTATGTAAAATACAGTATATAAACAGGAGCTTTTCCTGTACTCAGCATGCACGGTATTTAGGAGGAGCTATCCTCTCGTGCATCCAGCCAAATAAAGAACGCCTGCTTCTTAATGCAACATTGGTGGTAAGGAGATTTTATTTTTACCGATTTTTGTTAAGTTTTGGTGACCCAGATGGGACCTACTTCTGAACTTCAGTGGATCCAAAGGAGCATCATTAGTGACCAGTTCTTTTTAAGATACTTGTTTCTCTGAGGCGTAAGTTTCAGTACAGGTATTTGAATTATTACTCTTTGTACTTTCCCTAAAGGGGATGCAGAAGCATGATATTTCAATGGTAGGGTGTAATTCCACCTTTAAGAATACATTGTGACTTCGCATAATTGAGAAATAAAACTGAGCAAAGCTCTTACTTTGGTTTAAAGGAAACCAAACTGAAGTGTACTTATGTTGGAAAACATCAGCTTTGCAAGTCTCTTGCCTAGGGTAAAAAGTTTAAGTTAAAAGTTTAAAAGTAAAAGTTTAAATTAAAAAGTAGATTAGTTTCTTTCTGTTCTTGGAAGGAATTTGTAGTTACTTGATACTAAGTGATCACTATGTGTAAGAATAGACAGTGATGATTAAGCAGATTCTGAGGACAATCGAACAATCTTGGCTGCTGTGGAGGTCCTGGTAGTTGTAATAATGTCAGAAGGTAAACAAGCCTTATAAGGCTCAATCTAATTAGATAAGATGGTTTGTATAGGTTGGGTTATAGTTGTCTTGCTGTGAGCTTGTAGTGCTCAAGGGCTACTTCTTGTGTCAGTTGTCTGAGGCCAACCTTAGGAGTGGAAGAAGCTCCGGTGGTTTGAGCTATTAGTAAAAATTACAAATACTTGAAGTGAAACACTTATAATTTAAGTCTTAATTTGGAATCCATGTTTTTTTCCTGCAAAGTGGTCAGGGCTCTATTCTCCTTACTGGAGAAAGCTCCAATCCCAATAAATAAATAAATTCAAAATATTTGAAGTTCTGATACTAAAAACAGATGCAGAAGGATGGTCTTGGTTTTTGAAGTAAAGTGCTTTGAGTTTTACTGCTGCCTTTGGAGTCTTCTCACCAGTTTTCAACTCCAGTTGGCATGAGAAGTTCCTGTAGCAGCTGCATAAGGGGTTCCATCTTCCTAGACAGTTATGGAAGAGAAGTTTCATCCTTTGTCCTCTGTCCCGTGATGTAGGGTATGTGATTAGTATCTTTGCAGAAATGATTTCTTCAGCCTTCCTTGCTCTCCTTGTCCTTGGAGTTTTTCAGTATGTATCTTTCAAGACTTCCAAGTTTTGAGAAGCAGAAGAGAGGGCATAGGTGCTTTAAGCTACATCAGTGCATGTACAGAAGCATCTGAAATGTGGTGCCAGATGATTGAGTGTCATTCACAGATTGAGTGTCACATCCAGAATGACTGTAGATAGCATTGTAAGTGTTTTAATGGTGGAAAGTGTTTCCAGGCTTCTGATAGACTGCTAAGATTTGAGAGCTGCTGCTTTTTCCCCAGGTGACTGTTGTCTGCCTGGCATTACTCTACCAGAGAGGAAAAATAATAGTTTAGAAGAGCAATCCAACTGTCAGCAATTTGAGCAAGTTACTGCAGGTCTTTTGTCTTACAAGTAACCCTGAAGATATCATGGCGTTTTATATTTGAGGCTGGGTATCGGAGAACATTTATTATTGTGATTTACAGGGGGTTTTTTTGTCTGTGGAAAGATGTTGCTTAAAAATCTGTATGTACTTATGCATGCTTGTGGTTAAGACAACATAAAGCTTGGCTGCAGTAGTATTTAGAAGACTGAGGCCTGTATTTTCAGTAAAATTAAACCGAAAAGTGTGTCAACATAGCAGTCTAAATCTTTAGTGACTTAAATGCTTTGCAAATGCTCAGTCTCCATGCTTATGCTACTGAGTGTAATATTTAGATGTTTCATTTACTTAGGTTCCACTTTGGCCTTTGAGGTAGGTCTAGTTGAAGGAGGATCAGTGAACATGCTGACAACAGATAGTGTTCACTGATCTCCTGCTGCTGGTATGTTTGCTTGCTGTGGCATGTTTGTATGTGGTGGCCTGGAATGTGAGGTTGGTAGTTAGCTCCTTTTAGGAGAACATACTAATTTTGGGTTACTTCTGGTCACATAATCGTATGTGGTGCTAACCCTGGAGCTCTGTTGGTTATTTAATTTCTGAACTGCTCTATATTTTTTAGGGATTGGCAGTAAAGTTCATCACTGAGGGAGAAAATTCAAAAGTTCACTTCTTCCTGATTCATACCTCTTCAGTTTTTACACCCTTTATGTCTGCTATGCTGTAGTAAACTTACACATAGTGATTTATTCTAAGTAACTAATGAGTTCTTTAAACTTGGAGGAGTTACAGGCAAAGGGAATTGAGTGTGCAGTGCTAGAAAATAGTATTTGGAGCAAACCTACAATTTTACTTGTGACTTTTCTCAGGTCACTGTTGTTGGTTCGCATATGGGTGTCAGGAAACTGTTAAAAACAAGGTGACAAATATTAATGACTCTAAGTAAGAAGAAGTGAAAAAGGATGGAAATAGACATGTTAAACCATCTTCTCAGAATGTGACAGGGAGTGAAAATAGTTGGAACTCAGAATTTGTCAATCCATCTGGCTCTGATCCTGATGGATACGATCAGAGACATTGATAGGGGAGAAGAAAAAGCCTTCAGAGCTTTACTATTTTACTATAAAATTGTTCATCTATATCTTATTTGTGTTTTTTAGGAGGGTTTTGTTTTCCTGAACAATGTTTTGTGAGGGTGTGGGCCTTCTGTGACTATCAGACAATCCTGTTCTTCCAGTATGTTATTTTTAATTTACATGTTAAGGCTTTGGGTCTGCTACCAGGTATTTAACCTAACTAAACGAAAATGAAAGTAATACAAGTACTAGGAAAGCAAGATATACTTAAAATAGATTTTAAAAGACTTGAGGTTCATTTACTCTTTCATTTGTATTTATCTGGGTGAGTTCATCAATTTTTCAGGGAGGATTTATTTTGTTTTGCTTTACTGAAACAAAGCAGAAGAAATGCTGAGGATTCTGGAATCATTCTGTGGTTTTGCAATGCTTTTTTTACTAGAAAAAGATCGTAAAGCAGGCAAACATTTCTGTGGGATTTTTCTGTGGGAAACTGTGGGATCTGTTGGAGACGTATTGTCAAGATTTCAAATGTCCTGACTGTAGTCTTTCACGACATCAGTTACTGAATTGGTTTTGCAGAGCAAATGGTGACACATCAAGAGAAAGATTGTGGCCTTGTCAATGGAGCAGGTTAGGAGAAAGCGTTAGAGTGGGAGAGAAACGTGTTTAATCAATATTTTTGTCTTATTCTCTTTCTTGCTTTGCTTCTCCCTTTACATAAACTAACCAATGAAGAACCAACAAATTGTTCCTTAACCTTTTAAAAACAGTACTTCCTCTCGTCTGTGGAGTGAGTCCCTGCTTATTTCCACTGAATTTAAATATGTATTTGCTCATTTTAGATCCATAGCTCACGCATCATTCCACTTGTGTTGAATCTTGACCAAATTTTCAATTTCAGCTTCAGACTATGAAAGATCTACAGAGGAATAACTTTCCCTCAAAATCGGAATGTTACTCATTTCCCCCAGTTTTGTATTAACTTGGTTTTAATCTTTGAGAAGTCTGAAGTATACACTGGACAGTTCAAATTATTGGAAATCGCAGCTATGAAATTCTCTGAAATTCCTACGTTGTCTTCCTCAGTCAGTTTTTCCTATTCTGAGAAAAGAGGGTGACGTAGTAATAGCAAACCAGTATGGCACTGTCCCACTTTTTACTGCAGTAGTGTCAAAGTATTTTTTTCTTTATTTTTTTCTCATGCTGGAAAGCACAGTGTGTTAGAAGTTAAGTAACACTTAAAGTTATTATTAAATCAACTTTGAATTCAGTTTTGAGGCTGTAATTAGCATTTTGATGAGAAAGAAGACTCTTTAGTTCATCTTAAATCTCCTGTCAGGTGAAAAACTTGGTTTTGGCTTCTGATAGTGAATTATTATCTCTATTGAAAACAACACTTTTAAGAGGAAGTGTACTTAAATATAATTGTCTAAATTCTAAGTTATTCATAAAAATTTTATTCTAAGCAGTAAACTATTGTTCTTCCCTATCTAAAGAGGCGAAAGTACTTAAGAAACCATTCAAGAATAGCTTTCTTCTAATTTTTTTGTATCAGTTGCTTATTTTACCTGCAAAATGCCTGATAGACTAAAATAAAAATAACGTAACAGCTCTCTTTTCTTTAATCATCATCCATTCACTTAAAGGGATGCAACACTAAGTAAAGGAAAAGACAATTTAGTACAAAAATACTAACTTAAATGTTTCATCACTGTGTTGGGAATGAAAAGAGATTATAAATTGGCAAAAATCAAATATGCATTGTGAGAGAAAAGCTGAGTGAATAGAGGACAAGAATAATGGTGCTTATGCACACGGAAGATTGAAGAGTGTTGTAGTTAGAACCACAGCCAGTGCAGAGAGGAGTAATTCTTCTGCATCACCATTGTGAACAGCTAATTGGGATGTATCAGGATCTGTGTAGTGGTTGTAGAATTAATGTAACGAAGAACAACAGGCAGAGCTAAGTAGGTTCAGGGGTTTCTTTATATGTCCAGGACAGTAACTCTTAAAACTGCTAAGAATAGTGTTGAGGTAATATGTGGCATAATCATTGTATAAACTAGAGGGACAAGATACTTAGAGTCTGGAAAATACAGCCTTTTGTTTTGTTTTGTTTTTTTGAACCTTTGCTTTTTTAAAAAATAGTGGCTGCTCCTTATTGTAGCAGTGAAAAAGCTGTATTAAAGTAAAACTTTTTAAAGCTGCATTGTGAATAAAAGCTTCTGGTTTTAGTACTGCATTTTATATTAAACATGTAAGAACAAAAACCAAACCAGCTTGTTGAAGTGGATAATACTTAGAACACAGAGACAGAAGTGTTCTTTAAAGGGGGAGGAATTATAAAATGAAATGGAAGTCTAGTTCTATCTACTATTTCTCTTCAAGCAGTAGCTTCCATTAGGGCACTGCATAGTTTTTTAAGTGTTGGAATGCATATTTATTTGTGGTTTTTGGTAGGATATATATTTTTTTGAAATCTACCAAATTCAAAATGGGGAATGAACATACATACCCGCATGTACTTCCTTTGAACTCCATTTATCTTTCTGTTACCATAGATGGAGTTACGTAACCTGGATTTGGTGCAGCAGTGTTTTCTGAGTGTGGTTCTTCCTTCCCCTCCCATGGACCCAGTATCTGCTTACTTTGTATCTCGGGTGTTCTGGGCCTGCTGTGTTCTTCTGACCTCTGTTGTTTGATCTGTCCTAGGTTTAGGCAGGAATTCTGGCAATTGCATTTTTGAGGGGGCATGCATGTAAGGCAGAGCATCAGGGCCTGGGGTTTTATGTGTGGACATAAAATTTAGTAAGCAAAATAATTAATTTATATAACCAGTAATCTTCTAATAATAAATGGTTTCTTTTTTAAATTATCTTTTCCCCTTTCTGTTTTCTGTGCTGACCTGTTTTGTGTTGCAGATCACCTGAATTTATCTGCAGCCAATTACGTGCAGAGTCTGATTAATGGATGAGAACTTTTATAGTTAAATACTGCATATTTACAGCAGTGCAGCTTGCTTGTCAAAAACCTTTGGTATCTGCTGCAGATGGCTGCATAGTCTTAAGGAGTGGCTTCCTGGCTGCATTGTACATGAAGTGCCAAACACTGAGAGCAGTTTTGTTCTGGAATGCCAAAATACATTAAATCCATTCAGGAAGCAACATATGTCAAACGAATAAAAATATCATATTCATGTGAAATAGAATGTGGTGATTATGTTTTTCAAACCTATTTTATTTCCTGAGTTAAGGGCTTAAAAAGGACTTTTTGTAGTGAGGATGGTATTAAATACCAATTGCTGACTTACACTGTTAGCATTTTCACTACTGTTTGTTTCCCCAGCCCCTATTTTTTCTTTGTTTTATGTATGCCATAGATGGAAGTTGAAACCAGGAGTCTATCAATAAGGATGAAGAAATAGGAAAAAAATAATTATGTTTTCCTCCTTGGATATATAGGCCTGTGCACAGTATACAGGTGTTTGGTGGGTGATTTGGTTTACTTCGTTCTTTGGAGGTTTTGGTTTTATTTTGGTTGGTTGGTTGTTTTTTTTTTAAGGCTAGTAGCATATGTGTTTCTTTACAGCACTGTGAGAGAAGTATATCAACCATGGTTGATAGAAATAAGCAGTGAAAGATTTTGCTTCTGCCCAGTGTCTAATTCCAACAAGTTCTCAAGACAAGGAGTAAGAACATTTACAACTAATAGCTCCAAATATTGCAGAGTTTATAAAGACACAAGCCCAAGGCCTAGCATTTTGTTGCTTATTATTCCATATTGGCAAAGTAGGTGGTAGCTAGAAAAATACGTGTGTATCTAGAATCTGTAATTTCATCATGATTAGTTTCTAACTAATATATTGCACAATTTTTACTTACCTGAAATAATTTAAAAGCCTTTAAAAGCCTCTTTAAGCCAGAGGAACGAAGTACATATCTTCTAAGGAAATTTTGCTTGTTCTTTCTGAATGTTTTTCTCTTGTTTGTTCTTTCTGTTCAATCACTATGATTAGAAGTGGAGGTAAAAATTAACTTTAGTAAATTAACTTATGTAACATCCTAATTGCTGTTCAGTCTTGTGTAAGAAATGAGAGGTCCCGGAAAGAGAAGACAGGGCAAGTGTTTTGCTTTCATAGCTGTGGAAGGCATGGATTTGTTTAAAACAAGCATTTAGTAATAGAGTAGCTTCACATGAAGCAGAGGCTGTAGCGGAGGCCATAACTACTGTAATTTCTGTGCTTTTTTGGAGTGATTGTAAGACATCAGTTGTGAAGCAGTGTTGGAAGCTTGATATGTTCTTGTCTCTTGGATTGAAAAAGGAGGTGCTGCTGTGTTTGTTTTCTGGTTTAAATTCCACTTCCTGAGATTTTCAGCTGTCCCATGGTAATGGTACCACCATTTAAAGATGTGCTTATCTGCTGAGAGATGAGGTAAATCCTGGAGTTGCCTGTTTGTATTTTGGACCAAGTCAGCTGGGTTATTGCCGGCTTTTGTATTTGTTCTGGCAGTCCAATTGCCTTCTCTGATCCTGGTGTGTGTTAGTTTGATTGGTCTCAGCCTTCTTTGCAATAGTTATGAGAAAATCTATAGAAACATGTTCCAGTATACCTGAGCTTTCCTCCTCCTCCTCAGCCTTTGTTCTTCTTTGAAGTGTGATGTTTATCTTCATTCTAATCACCAAATCTTGTGTTTTGTGAAGGAGTAGTGGTCCTGCTAGCCACAGGGGGGTGTGACCTGTTCAAGCACAGTTAATTCCAGTGTTTCTGCTTGTCTCCCAGCTATCAGTGGCTACCGGAGGGTTCTGTAGCTATTGAATTGTAGGAAGTACCAGAAGTATTAAGACAAAGAAATGTTTTCTCAGGTCTATGTTTTCCTTTCGTTCTTTTGTGTATCTGAAATGTACTTCAGGTGTACAACCAAGTATCTATGGGCATCCTGCTCCTCCCTGCACCTTAGAACTATCTGTTAATTCTGTTGAGTCTGGCCTGGTTTGCTGATATTTTCAGTGTGAAATACCAAGTTAAATCTTACTTGCAATTTAGCCCTTGTCATCATCAGTAGCAGGAATTAATTTTCAAACAGACTTGGAAATTAGTTCACATGCCTCTGTTCAAATTGGATGTGCTACTAGCATAGTGTTGATGCAGTCCTCCACAAAGCATAATCTTGACACAAAATTGTCAAGATTATGCTTTGGATAATGCAAATGGAACATGCCTTTGGAACATGCAAATGTTACAAATTGCAGTGTACTTGCAACAAATACAATATATTGTCTTTTCTCACTCTTTAACCAACTGAAACTGTCATCAAAGCACTTGTCATTTCTGGTTTTAATAGACAAATTATGCTAGGGATTCTACAGGGGTTTTTTTGCCTCCTTGCATTTATTCCAAAATTCTTTTCTAAGATTTTTCTCTGCTGTTGGTTGTAAATATCTATTTTATACCTCTCCGTTTAAACAGTTGTGTTGTTTCATCTTTGGTTGTTTTGTTTCTTTTTAAGGTACTGTGTAACTTAATTTTACTGTATGATTTAATTAACCATGACATATAACTTTTGACTTTTGAAAGCATATTGACTGTTATGCTTTGTTTCATCCTTTCTTGTGGTTTCTCCCTGAATATGTCCCTTCTCCTTAGGCTCTCCAAGACCTTGGTAATGTTGATTTGGAAGCAGACCAGAAGACAGCATCATTGAAGGATTTTTTTAAATGAAAAAAACCTGTTTCTATTTCTTCTTATCAATATTTACTATTAAGTCTTTTTTTGAGGCGCATGGTGTGGGTGGCTCTAAGTTAATCAGTTAGTAGGATGGGATGTAGAAGAGGAATTTAGATGAGAAACTTGGGTGCACTGTAGAGACTGGTTTCATCCATACCAATTACTAACATTGCTTTACATCCAAACATCTGAGGGTTAATAGAAAATGTCTTATTTTATGGGCTTGATTTAGGACAAATCACCTTTACCGTCAAGATTGGAAATAAGTTGCATTCTGCTCTAAGTCATGGGCATCACCTATTATAAAGTGGCAGCTTTCTGATGCTCTAGGAAGAACTGCATTTTGTGTATCTTCACTTACATTTTAAGAACAGTGGGACGTGAAAGATACGTCTAGATCAGTGACACTGTTGTGTACATAAATATCAATTTTTGTAAATCTATTCAGTGTATCTATGGCTTGAATTACGGGTTGATACTAACTGAATATTTTAAAAAAAAATTTTAATGTTAGTATTAGGCTGAAGTGAAAAACTGAGACTTTCTGTCAATAGTGGCTCTTTACAAAGCACTTCCTTGTATTGGTCACTTTGGAATTTAAAAAGGGTTTTTGCTTTGGTTAAAAGAAAGTAAATGTATGTAAATTTTGAACTTACCATGTTGGGGATGGCCATATACTTTTGTGTGCTTTATTCCCATTCCTTCAAGTATTTAGTAAATTGAAAGCATTGCTTTGTAGGCAAGTAATTGACTTTTTGTTGCAAAAACATGCACAGCACATGCTAAGCAACAGTGTCTTGAGGTTCAGACCACATCCTCTGAAAATTTCTTTCAGTTCTGTACAGTATAGCTTACTGATACAGTCAGTGTCCGGACCAACCTGTTTACTGGATTGACGGAGCATCCTTGTTTCTTCTTGGCTGCCTGTAGATATTTAGCATGGCAAATTTTTCTTTTTTTAATTACTCCCTCCTGCCCCCTCTACCAAAACTATGAATCCAAGGCAGACTAAATTATAAATGTGACACGCATAAATGAATTTTGCCGTCAGCTTCTGCTGTTGTGAGCATTAAAATATGCTTGCATATGGTTTTTGATACATCTTTTTTGTACTAAAAGAAAAATACCAGTAATAATCAAGTTATCACCTTTACTTTAAAGGAGTCTTAATTTATAAAGCCTGTGACTAAATGTCTAGTCTTACATTGTGCTGCAACTCCTCTGCATGCATCTGCTTTGCTTCTGGTGTGGTTCTTTGCATTAGAAAGAAGACAAGGTACTGAAGGTGAAGGCAAGGTATTGAAGGTGGAGACATGGTACTGAAAGTCAGTGAGTTGTTGAGCAAACTGATCTTAAAAAAAAAAACTTCTCCCCGATGTCTTGCAGTTTAGGCTTTTTGGATCAGTTACTGATTGAACTTCCAGTGTGGTTATGCAAACCCTAGCTGTAATAAAAGGCAGGTTTTGTTAAAGGCAGCTTAAAAGGCAGAGAGAAAAGCAGAGATTACTCTTGCTTCAGCAGGCTCTAGTTTGAATTTTGCACAATGGAGATTGACTTGCCTTTTGAGTTCCAGTGGCTGGTTTGGAGTAGTCTTCCACTTACCCACAGTAAATGTAAATGTTGCTATTCATCATCAGTGATTTGATCCTTGATAATACATACATAAAAGTCAAGAGTGTACTTAAAAACTGGGATACTTACCCAGTTACATCTCTTTTTGGGCAGATTTAAAGTTTACCACCTCCCATCTCTCCTGCTTTTTCTTGCCATAGATTGACTTGCAGACTTGAGACAGTAGGATGGGAATTTAATGTTTCTCTGTAAAATGGTTTTTAATTGCTGCAGGAGTGTGAAATAACTAACTATGGAAAAGGAGAAGCAACAATGAAGTCCTTTTCTCCTGAAGGCTATGTTTCAGAGCACTTGCTTTTGACACTTACATATCTAGCCTCTTTAGTTCATTGGGATTTCTGGTGGCTTTGTGTTTTTCATTATCTAGAGGGATCTCTTGATTGAAATGTGTAGGTCAGCAGTATTTGAATGTGGCATGCTCTGCCTTCAGATTAGACCTCTAGGCTAGTATGACTGGAGAACTGACAGGTGATGGGCAGTTGGTGTGATTAGTAAACAAGTTCATATGTTATGTATTATAACAAAATGATGGACTCAGAAATGTCTGTCACAGTGTGCAATGCCTTTAAAGTATTTTACTTTTTCATTTCAGGTGGGCAGGGTAGAATCGCCTTCATTCATGGAGGAATTAAAAGTGCAAGATAATTTAGGGGGCAGAGGATGGAAGAATAGAAGACATTTAGCTTGATCGTTTTCAGATCTTCTGGGAAGGTTGCCAGCTGCGTGTGGAAGTGCTGTAGGGCTGTAGTGAGGAGCCATGTATAGTGGCCTCACTTGACTGTATTGCAGGCATGAAATGCAGGTGACTTCTGATCTTTCCCTCCTCTAGCCAGAAGGGCCAAGCCCCTATATTAGGGAGGAGGTGGCACTCATGGGCATGAGGTAAACAGAAACAGCTGGTATTTGTGCTGTTACCCACTTTTTAAGACTCTGATACTCTGGTTATCTCTGCTTCTCTGGAGAGAGTTCTGTGATCTATTAAAGCACTAGTGAATTTAAAATGTATTTCTTGTTATCTGACTTTAAATTGCTCCCTACAATGCCCTTCTTAGAGTCATCACATGACAGACCTTTAAACTGAGTTGTGAGGACTTCTTCCTTCTCCAGGCACACCAGTGTTAGTAGCAATTACATCTGTGAGAGAGCTTAGCTGAACACTGCCTGCTTACTGGACTACTAAGGCATCAAATGGATAGTTCTCAATACATCCTTAAGCAGTTAAGGTATTTCTCATGACAGCAGTTGTCTATTTGTATGTCCTGCTCTTTAATCTGCAAAATAACAGTTTATCTTCTGGCTGATTGGTAAGTATTTGATGTAGTGTTTCAGGGGAAATAGTGATTGCTGTAAGATAATTTATTTTCCTAGGGTTCAGAGATAGGAAAAAAGCTCAGAATATATTAAGTCCCAAATTATCTTGAATATTGTATTTGGGAAGATAACGTAGGTATTAGGCTTATTCTTTCAAATTATGTAGTACAAGGATTAAGCTATGCAGGATTTGGAGATACTGAATTCTTCCTGAAGGTGGTTTCTAAATTATGATCTTCTGCATACTTGAGAGTAACTAGTATGATGATATTCATTTCTCTGGGACTGGAATTTTGAAAATGTGATGCAAAGGTTGATTGTTTCTTTTCCTTCCCTTACCCCAGACTGAAAATACACTAGGATTTTTTTCTTAAATGCATGCATAGTCTAGTTAGTTATTAAGACACTGAAGTGACTGTTGACCTTGCAAATGAGCGTGGAAAAAGTTGCGCATTTTATGTTTCCTTCATATGTTATTTCAGTTGTGAGAGTCTATCTGTAATAAGAATCTAGAGTGTGGTAAATTGGAATTGACTTTGAACCTGAGGGCAAGTGTATCTCCTTTTGGTAGTTTCATGTTTGCATTAATCCCTCCCCTTGTAAGTGAATGTGGGACTGAAATACTATCAACTGCATTCATTTCTTGTGTTTCTAAAGTTATCTTTCTCCTGTATTTTTTCCACTTAAACCAGAAAGATTTGGTTTTTGTTTTGGTGTTTTTTTTTTTTTTTTTTTTTTGATGCTGCAGTTTTGGGATTTTGGGGAAGAGTCGGATTTTGAGGGACTGGCATGTAGTCTCAGTGCATCTGGCATGTCTTAAAATGCTGGGCAGAAAAGGTCTCTGAAAGATAACTGTATGTATTTTTACATTTATTCTGCTGTGTGATTAGAATACAAATTGAACACTGCTTTTTAGGTGTATTTGCCTGTATTTATATCTCTGTATCTTGAAGTAAGGAGGGGTATGGGGGAAAGGCTATTTTAAGATCAATAAAAATGACTTGTTCTCTCTCTGCTAAGATCATGTATTTTCTGGTATCAGTCCTGGCACTTGGATATGAACTGTGAGTCTTGCATGCTGGAATTATAGCCAGTAGTGAGGCTGAGCTTAGTGACATTAACATGTACTGCTGGAGTGGGTTCCTTTCCACCCTTCCCCTTGAGTCATTGATCTAGAGAAGAATTTAGGATCCAAGGCAGAATTTAAGTGTTAAGGTTGCGTACAAATCAGTCAGCTACTCAACATCAAGTATTTAAGCTCACAAAGTATCTGCAAGTTGATGCCCTCTCCTCCCAATCACGTGGCTTCCAATAACCAGCTCATCTTTTAACACTTTGAAGGATAGTAGTCAAGTGTGTTTAAGCACTTATTACAGGGGTTTTTTTTAAAGTAAAATAAATACATATCAAAACAACTTCTTGTAATGTAGGCTAAATAATTTTTATATGTTATCTGTAATTATATGCATCCTCTGTTTGTCCGACCTAATGGAAAAAAATATACAAAGTATTTGTTTGCTTTCAGAAAGCAATTGAGGAGAGCTTTTTATTCAGTTCATGCCCAACCGCATTAATGTAGTTGCTAAATTATTGATTTTGTATGTGCACTGCTAGTAATTATGCTCATGAATTCCTAAGTTCATATTTTTCTATTATTTGGATTCAGCTAAACCATGCTTAACAAAAATTTAAGTAGCGTTTTTAAGATTGTCATGGTAGATGAAGAAAGTGGAGGGGAAGAATCCTGTGGTAATAAATGATTTTTTTTCCTGTTCATTGTGAAAGCAAAATGTTAGCTTTTATGCACAGATCTACTGATTCAGTAGAACTGACTTAATAAATATCTCAAATAGTTTTTTTTATAATATTAAACCTTGATTAGTAGAATATTTCTAAATTAGTTTTGCTGCTTTAAGTGATCTTTTCCATTGCTCACTGCTGTCAGTAGTTGCTCTTGCTAAGATAGTGGTATGATGATGTTTCTTGGCTCTGGGTGGAAATGAAAGTAGCCTCCATTGTGGTGTTCCATCTGGCATCTTTTTCCAGTACGCTTAGCCAAAGTGATAGATATCCTTGGTTTATAATGTAATATTACCAGTCATTTTAGTGTAGGCTCTAGGATACATTCTTGCAGACTCTTAAGTGCTTGATAGAAGTACTAACTGCACCTAATTTTTCAAAGTACTTAAACAAAATTCCGTATATATAAGCAGACCCTGATCATTCATGTCATATATTGAAAAAACTGAGTAACAGTAACAGGGGACTGGAAACAGTAAAATGGAAAAAAATTGTTCTGAGTTTTAAGTCACTTTATTTTTGAAATGCAGCATGGCTTTCACAAGTGTGATAGTGGAGTTAAATCCAAGTTGATTCTTCTCCTAATTGTCTTTGCAGCCACAAAGGCTCCAAGATATTGTCTACAAGGGGTGATTTTAGGTATTCAACAGCACAAATCTGTCTAGTTCTGGAAAGTCCTGGTTGTTAATAACTGTTGTGAAAGGAGTTTATAACTCAAATGTAATATGGGTCGTTTTTCATATAGTGACCTGCCCATCAGCCATTTCAGTTGAAATGGCTTGTTGGTATTAATTAGGTAGTGTGTTTCAATTAAAAATTACACGTCTCTGATAATGAAAAAGCCGGAAGTAGAGTGTAGCCTTAGTTCTACTTACTTTCTAACTTACCCTGCTGGGGGGGAAAACTGGCCTTAGGAGAAGAAGTGTCAAAAGTCTTTCTTCTAACAATGTGCAAAATTCTTATTTTCTTACTCCTCCTCAACCCTTAACTTTTGGAGTCTAGTTTACCACTGAGCACTTGTATTGTGCATGCCCGGTAGTCAAAAACTTGAACAGGTAATCTGGAAGAGACAGCATGTTCAACAGTCCATTCTTTATCTATAAAGGTGCCACTTACATCTCAAATTGAACTGAATCTTCTCTGGAAGATTTCAAGACGAGAGAAGGAAGTTAGTCTGCTCTCCTTGGTTAAGACCTGAGAAAGCTATTCCAGGCTTTACATCATAGACCGTCAGTTCCTGAACAGGGTGTGTATGAAGGGAGTTGCTGGCTAGATATAAACTTGATTTAATGCAATACTTCTGTTAGTATTTTCAGCCATGCAAGAATTTTGGCTGTAGGTGGGAAAGCAGTAGGAAAATTTTAGAAGGGAAGTTCTAGAGCCGCCACTTTAAGGGTCAGCAACCCAATTTTTTTTATTCCTGAGAAAGCCAGGAAAGTAGCAGTGCAGTCATCAACTGTGGCATCCTTTAGAGTTTCTGTTTGAGGTGGCCATGGCACCATGGGGAGCTGATACCTGCAACGTTTTGGAAAAGGTAGCTGAGATCTGTTAAACAGCTGTGTTACTATGGATGGTTTAGGGTTTGTGAAATCTCGGTGTTTTGACAGTGGCAGAAACACTTCTTTTATTGACAATTCTGTTGCTGCTGTTTGTCTTAGAAACTTTAGGAATCATGAAACTCGGTTTTGTGGCTGTATATTAAGTGCTAATCAGGATCTGATGTCCTGAAGAACAGTTTATTTCAGGAAAGATTCCATTTGTCAACATAGAAACCTAGATTTATTAGACCTTTTTTCTTTTTGGTGGGATGTATTTGCTGTTTTAAAAACAGATGAGAAACCATTCTTCTGTATTTTGGCACTTTATTTGAACTGGCTTCAACAAATGTCACCAAGATGAGGCCATGGATGTGTTCCACATGCATCCTATATTTACTGCATACAGGACCACATAGTAAAATTTGTATCCTCAACATACAGAGTGTATGTCAATATTTCACAAATCTCACCAGGCGGAGTAAGCTTCTGAGAAACAGATCCAACTACTTGTAAGTGTCTCCACTCTTGCCAATAGCTGTGGCTGCAGACTTTCAATAAAATCTCATGTTAAGCTAAATGAAGGCAGCTGGTAGGTTTAGTTGAAATAGTTGAAGCTTTTTTTAAAGACTCATCTGTTGCAGTGAGTTTTATTTCCCCATGAGGACTGTGGGAGCATTTGTGTCTGTGTGGGTGGTATAGATTCTTTCTATATATTCTCTTTCAGAGAACATGCTTGAGATTGACCACAACTGTAGTGCTTTGAGAGGAGGTTGTTCATTTGAGGTCCCACGCTTAACTTCTTGCTGGTTTTGGTTACATTTTGTTAATCTGATAATTGACTCCATTCATACAAATAACAGGGAGCTGAACTCTAGCTTGCTAGCAGTGTATGTGTTTCACTTTTGGCTGCCATAGAAGGAAGAAATGATAATCAGTTCTACCTTTTCTGTGTTTTGACACACTGCTTTTTCTGTTTGCATTATGTTCAGATTTGACAAAGAATAAAAATGCATGTTGGTAGAATGGTGGTTGTTGTGGTAAGCTACATATTACTGCGTCTGTGTTGTCTGTGTTTGATTCTGGTGTAGAACAAAGTAAATGTGTAGATTTGAAACTGTCTTAGTTTTGTGCAAGGCCGCTTACACACATCATTTTGAAAACACTTCTTAATTCTCTTTCACAGATCCATGTGGATGGTTTAATAAACTGTTCGACGTCCTGGTGAATCTGTGGTGCCAGTTGAGAAACTGATTCAGGCTCCTATGGTGTAAATTATCAGTGGTGGAGTAATTTGGGTAGGTGACTGTCCAAATGTGTTAAAGGAGATAAGGGGAAATAAATGTTTTGGGCACACTTTTTGTTTCAGTTACACTCTTAAGTGTGCTATTAACATCCTCTCTCACCCACACATGTAAGAATGACAAAGTTTTAACTGCTGAATTTGTATTACAGTAGCTTGTAGGGATGATGATTAATAAATATGAATTGGGGTTGCTTTCCCTCAAGGGGTGCTGGGATTATTCACTGGGTTGGCAGTCTGGTGCACTTGAGTCACAGAGCATGGTCTGTTTGCATTTTAAAGTTGGTACAGCTCTCTGTTAGCACTTGTGTAGAGGTAACCTGACTTCCATTGCTTCTACTCTATTTTTCTGCATTGTTTGAATTAATTACCCATTTTATGGTAATGTATTCAGGTAGCTTTGTGCAAAAAATAAAAGGAGTTTCAAACAAATACTTCTTCCTTGGATAAGCTGACTTAGATGCTGTTATTCTATCTAGAGAAAGGTTAGAGTGATTTGGGTTGGTTTTATTTTTGTTTTGGGGGAATCAACTTTTTTTTTTCAGTTGCATGCGTGTACTGTTGTGGTTGTGTATATTTGTTATATTGTTAGCAGTATGTTTAGGGTGGCATAAGACTGAAGGGATATTTTTTTAAAACTTATTTTTCATCCCATTATTTAATAGCAGATGCACATAGGTGCTCAGAAAGGGGTCATAGGGAAATAGTGAGAAAACATAACTAGAATGATGTGGCCTTTAAAAAAAGAAATTTTGTCCCTAATTGAAGTGCCACAAAAATCTTTGGTAGATTACAGTATATACTGGAGTAGGTAATTTACTTTCTTTGTCCTAATAAGGACTGTTGAGCAAATGCATTTTTTTTATTCTGCTCTCATAATCTCTTGCACTGATTCAAGAATGTAGTTAGAATGCACCCACAAATATGTCTAACTAGCCGCAGAAAATGTTTGGCTTTTGAGAGGGGAAATATTTTAATGGCAAAAATAATGTTTTAAATGCTTAATAATTGCAGAAATTACGTGCTTGGAAAGAAAGTCATCATGATATTTAAATTAGGAAAAATTGTGAAAAGACCGTACCAAGTTTATGAACTTTTGCTTGAAAATGAGCTCATGGAGAAAGAGTGGGTTTTATTGAAATAAGTTAGATTTTGAGGAGCACATTTTTTTTTTGAGAGGAAGATCCTAAATACATGTATGTATATTAAAAGTACTTGATATTCTGTGTGAGGGCTTTGCAATTATTGTTTCTGTAGATTCCTGTTTACAGTATTTTTAAAAAGTGCTGTTTTTCTCTGTTAAACTTTTGAGGCTTGTGTCATAGTTCTGACTAGAGAGTGATATTGTGGAAAAAATTGTCACAAAAGAGAAACAATTTTATCATTTGGATAGGCCGAGACTTCTAATAAGCTGCTACTGTCCTACTTACTTCAAAGATAACCACAAAGTGGACAGTTCAGGCAGCAGTGCATGGCTTGGATTTAGAAGAGGTTCTTTCTTTTTTTATGCTACTAATATTGTTCAATAACATTGAATATGTGTAAGATAATAGGCAAATACACGAATTTGAATATTGATAACAATTTTATGTTAAATTAGAACATTGTTTTATAATCATAGTTTCACTGTGCATCTGCTTGTTTTTACTTGGAAACACTTCAGTCTTACTGGGGTAATTCAAATGGTATGCTTAAATCTAGAGTTTGTTTCTTCTTGCTTTGCAGTCGTTTGCTCTTAAGTCTAGTCCCTTTTTCACTCCTAACTGTTGATTCATTAGCAGCCTTGATTAATGAGCTTTTATTGGGGGAAGAAAATCTCTACCCACTAAAAAGAACAGGATTGGGAAGCCAATGCTTTTTGATAAGCTTGTGGCTGCACACATGTCTTTAATAATTGAATTGTAAAGCATGTTGTGATGAAATATTTGCTGTAGGCATTGCAAAAGGCCTAGTAAGTGTTCCCAATGTTTTGCGATCATCTTGGATAGAGGCTTTTTAATGCCAATTGAGTGCATGTTCCCCAGCTTCTCAAAAGTTCTGTAACAAATAAGTTTCTGGAAAAGTTCTGTAATTTGTCAAGCTGCTAAATTCACAGTGAGCACAATGCTTAGGTCCAATGTGAAGGTAGTGTATCAACTTGTATTTACAGGTACTGAAAAACAACATGGAAACAGAGACCATAAATGAGTTTTTACTTGCGAATAGCCAAAATACATGACAGAAACATGAGACTAAAGGTTGTCAGAGTTCTTAGTTTTTTTTAACTTTTTGTAATCCATACACTGCCTAATAGGTGAATTTGACAAGAGTCTGAAATCTTCATTCTTACAGAGTCTTGCAGCTTCTTTTGCAATGTATTTGGAGTGTATTTCATCTTCTGACAATGCTTTATTTAAGGATGTAATTTTGAAGCTGTTTAATTACAGTCAAGAAAATTCCTATTTCATTGTCTTGCTCTCAAGACTTCCACCTGAATAAAGAAAACTACACTGGCTAAAAAGGATCCCCTGTATCTCATCCCTTCCGTGTTCTTGTATTCTTTATTTTGGACATGTTCCAAGATTCTTATATAAGCTCTGGTTTGCATATTTAATCTGAGTTAGCCCCCTTGACTTGCTGATTCATTTCTCCTTGTAGCAATAAACGCTGCCCCAAATCTCCCCCTTCCTAGTTATATTTGACAAGTTCTGGCATGAAGTGCCTGCTCAAACATATCTCAGGTATTTCAGCTGTGAAGGTTAAACTAGTCAGCACGAGATGTATTTTATCTTGGCAGTGCACTTGGGGGACTCGTCGTTCTGCCAGCCTGGTGTTCCCTGTAGTGCAGGGAGGAGGTATGGACAAGCTGTCTCATTAACTGAAATGATTCTCAGACCCATGGGCACTTCAATAGTAACATAGTCTAGACTGCTTTGTTGAATGTTTTTTCGTTTAAGGACTCAGGAGGAATGGTAGTTAGTTTGTCCCTTAAAATGTGTGCACTGCTAAGAGAGTTTAAGCAAGATTAGGTTATCATAGGGTTGACTTGTGTGATGAGCTTGCTGGCTGTCACACGGCCAGAATTGGGTATTGTAAGGAAAACATCCTGTCTCCATAGAGGCAACTTTGTTTAATTCTATGCAAAGACTAGATGTTGAGGAACTCATGCTTGCATTATGTAAGCAGTTCCTGAATCTTATTTGTCAATTTAGTAACTCACAAATAAAAAACTTCTTTAGTAGTGTCATAAATGTGTGGTGGTGTCAGAGAGGAAGTATGCAGAGAATTCTTTTAATGTATTTAAATAGCATGGCACATTCTGGCTTCCTCTTCCCTCTCTCCTTGTCTTCTCCATCTACATTGTTCCATGGAGATAGAATCAAGTGCTAGCTAATGTAGGCAAGTAAACTTCCTTTCGACAGTTGTCTTTGAATGTCAGTGCCTATTTCTTCAGTTAAGGTTTGCTTCTGTGTTATTCACAGACCTCACTGACAATTTCCTCCTTTCCTTTAGTTTCTTGCTTCCCCCCTGTCCCAGGATATTTTTTTCTTATGGATCCAATTGTATACAATATACTACAAAAGTATATTTTCCTCCTAGTGGGAAGAAATGATGGTGAGACAGATATGCCTAATAGAATGCTTTACCTTCAGTGATGCAGTAAGCAACTGTGGGGAGCTGTAATGGATTTGCCATAGTTTGGTTTTCTGCCAAAATATTTTTCTTTATATGAAGAGTTGTAAAAGTTTACAAATTCAATTGCACAGGCTTATATAAAATAGTTTTCTTCCTCTATCATTGCTGTGTCTGGAGGATCATACAGCAATGGTGTGGAGAGCTGTACAGATTGATGTCTTAGAGAATTCCACATCAGGATGAGAAATACTGGATTTCACAAAATAAGACCAGGTAAATTTGCAGCTAGCCAGTCTGCATCAAGTTCAGTCCAAAGAAGCCTTGTACACAGGAAGCAAAAAGAATTAGTTGATTTTGATTTACAGGGAAGGAGTAGCAGGGGAAGTGCTGTGTGTTTTGGAATGCTATATTGCCATGATGATGTTATAGTGCAGATTATGTATCTGTGAAGATTTTTAGCCATCCAAGACAGACAGTCTGTCATTTTTTGTATAAGTGGACAAATGGCATAGTGTTTCTGCAGGTCCGAGTGGTCTTCGGACACTTCTGCTTATAAGCAAATTAGGACAAAGGTGATGATAAGAGTGAGCTAGCTGGCTATACAAGTAGTGTAGAAGGAGTGGGTTTTCCTGTTAAGAAACAGCGGCTTGATTTTAAGGTGAAAAGAGGTGACAGATTTTCCTCAAAAAAAATGACTGGAAGTAAACATCGATTACAGAGGAGAGGCAAGTAGAACATCTATTAAAACGTGCAGAAGGAAAAGTACCCAACTTTTTTCTAATACAAATACTGCTTATGAAGGACTGATGAATAATTCTAGAAATGTTTATAAAGAAAAAAGTGTTGGGTACTCAGTTTGAAGGAAAATAGAAAAAGCTTATGGTTGATCTGCATAGTATCGCTGACCCTTGGTAGAAGGAGTGATGTGTTTGATGGTTAAAATAGCAGCTTGCAATTTAGGAAGGGCAAAGTGAAGGAAAAAGACAGTGCTATTTTGATGAGAACTGAAAAAAAAGTAACATTTATCAATTGGTTTTCTCTGTGGTAAGCCACAGCAGAAATAGCTTGTTACGGACTATCAAATAGCAGTCCCATACAGGATGATTAACTCCTTAAGTACAGGAAACTTAATTTTTGTGTGCAGGTGGTCTTGTACTACTAATACTAAAATGTGCATTTCAAAAGATGATGGATGCAGTATTTTTAGAAGTCATTATAGAAGGATTTGGAGTCACACCTATTATTGAAAGGAGCCCAGTAACCAGTAGTGTATTTAAAACCTCCTTGTTGTTGAGAAAGTATAAATGACTGTGAATTGACTTTGATTGTACGTAATAAATATGAAGTTTAATCAGCAGCATTTATTTGTTCCTTTTTGTAAAGATCAGTTTGAAGCCATTCAGTGAAATCATCTGTATAGAAATTCCTTTTCTACTCAGTTTTAAAGGGAAATCAGTTAAAGGATGTTTTGCTAGATGCTTAGAAAACATTAAATATAAAACCAGCTAATATAGTAGTGAGAAGTGTGCATCTGTTAATTAAATGAAGGGGGGAAAAAAAGCTATAGCAACGAATTGTGGGTTAGAAGCTGACGACTTCAGAAAGTGAAGGATGAAGGGAGTCTGCCTAAGATACCTAGGATGCTAATGTTAGGACCACTTAAGTGAGTGAGAATGAGATAAAATATACTAACCTTTTATTTTTTATAAATTTAACAGATATGTTTAATTTGCTTGGCAAAATAGGAGACTTTTGTAATTGAGAAAGTTGAGAAGAACTTGATGATCAAACTCATTTGTTGGTAGGCTTATTCAACTGACAAATGGTTCACATTTTAAATTTTTTGATCAGTCAGAAAATTGTTTGATTGTAATCCTGTAACTAATTAGATTCAATGTGGTTTTAAGGTAGAGGATTCATATTTTCCCCAAAATATAATGTAAAATGATGTTTTACTCTTGTGCTCCCTTTCTCTCCCCCTTGAGCTAGTTGCGTAAGTGAGAAAGGAGCCCTGCTTATCTTTTGCATTTAAGGGCTGCTGTTTGAGGATACAAAACTGCTTGATTTGACCTTTGGCTAGATGGAGAAGCCTCTCTGGACTTTTTTGCTATTACTAAGCCATGTAAAATTCAACCAAGAGAATGTTCTTGCTCATTTTAGATGTTTATATGGTTGCTGCTTCAATCCTTCCTTACCTTTAGTGCTAAAGTTCAGACTTCAAGTAAAAAGTATTCCTGAGTTATTCTAAATCTCTATTCACAGCTACAAATGTTGTAATTTATTTTGGAGCTGAAATACCTTCCCTTTAATCAAGAGGTAAAACTTTCTGAAAGTTTGGACCTGTTGTAGTAGGTCCTTAGGAGGGCCATGAAAATGACTGGAGGGCTAAAGTACCTCCCCTATGAAGACCGGCTGAGAGAAGAGAAGGCTGGAGAAGAGAAGGCTCCAGAGAGACCCTGTAGCACCTTTCAGTACCTGTAGGGAGCCTACAAGAAAGATGGAGAGGGACTTTTTGCAAGAGTGTGTAGTGATAAGACAAAGGGGAGTGGCTTTAAACTGAAAGAGAGTAGGTTTAAATTGGCTTTTGGAAAGAAATTCTCTACTGTGAGGCACTGGAGCAGGTTGCCCAGAAGAGCTGGGAATGCACCATCCCAGGCTAAATCAGGCTTTGAGCAACCTGATCTAGTGGAAAGTGCCCCTGCCTGGGGCAAAAGGGTTGGAACTAATGATCTTTAAGGTCCCTTCCAACACCAGCCATTCTATGATTCTATGAAAGCACGAAGGTAGTTTTTATAGCTGTAGCTGAGATAATTGGAGCACAAGGGGAAAAACCCCCACATTCTTTCAGATACCAAGGAAATTGCTTGACTGCTGCTTTTCAAGGTGGAATTGTGGGTTCATTCTTCTCCCTTAATGAAAAAATCAGGACTCAAAATATTTGTTCTGTTGGATTTTACAGTTTTTGTTAAACTTCATTTATATTTTTGCTTACTATGATTTGGGACAATAAAGAAACAGACAAGGTAGATATGTCTGCTTTAAATTTTCTTCTTGGAAAGTCTAAATGTTTGTACCAGCATAACTGCATTATTTGGTTTTTATGCATGTATTTGTATAAGTGTAGCATATGTAGTGTATTTTCATACAGGATGGGTAAAATAAATTATTTTCCAAAGCATTATGATTACCCTTTGTGTAACTTAAAGGAGTTTCAGTAAGCAAACTGGAATTGCCTCTTATGTTTCAACACAAGTGTAGGATACACAACAGGTTGATTGTCCTTCAGAACAGATTAGGGTGACTTAGCTCAGTAGAGGAGCACATGATGTGGAGGATGGTGATAGTAAACACTGTTTAGCTTGATAAGCAGTAGTATTTGCACAACAGCAGCCTTGTAGCTGTCAGGATTTTATTTTTAAGCATTGTTGTGAAGCCAAGAGACAAGGAAAATATGAAGGATCACACAGTGAATTAATTTTATATATCTATGTGGGAATGCTGTCCATAGTTTCTCTGAAGAACTGATGAAGCTAGATAGATGGTGATCGAAGCTAACTTTATTGACTGAGGAGTCTCCCTTTTGATTTTGAATGAGAAAATAGTTTGAAAAATAGGTGAAAATAAGCTGCTTATATCTTCAAAAGAAAAGAAACAAATTAGGAATATTTACCAGCAATACAGGCAAGCAGTGTCCTAGAAATAATTTTTGTAATAAGTACAAGTTTGTGGGGTTAAGGTTTTGTTTTGGGTGCTTGGGGCTGGGGACAAATGTGACTACAGGAATTCAAAGGAAGGAGAAGCAAGGAGAGTTGTGGGTCAAAGTAATGATTTCCAGAAGTAATCAATGCATGTGATAAAAACATTGTTGCTGCTGGTTGAGATTGTGTTCTGGTTTTATATGCATTGAATTTAAGTAGGCAGTCCCCAGATGTGCATGTCATCTGGAACATTCCTGTGAGATGGAAGCATGTCAGGGACAGTAGTATTAGAACGGCAAGGGAAGCAACTTGGGGTATGAAAAAACCACGTTGAAACAGAGGAAACAGCAGAAGAGTGGAGGGGAGTAGGGTGACCAACAGCGGAAGAAATCACAATGGAAAGATGAGGAGACAAGAGAGGTGACTCTTCAGAGGCTCTCACCATTATTGAGGACTTTTTCACTTTGTCACAGGAAGGATCACCTGTAGAGCAGTACTAGGTCTCTGAGAAGTCTTGGACTGATAGGAGATGTTAGCAATCCAACCAAACTTTTCTTTTCCCTTTTTTATATTTTGATATTGCCCTTTTCCTTATTTTCCTTTTTATTCCCATACTTCTGAAAGAGTCAAATTTTTTGATTGAGGGTCAAGGCTCCTCTTTTTAAGTTTCCCTCATTTTCCAGCGTGCAAACTGTAATTTGCATCACATGCATTTAAAGCAAACAGTAACCAGAGAAGATAAAGACTTGATATCTGTACGGTGTGATTACCCAGGCATTTTTACATCTAGCAAGATTTAAGTTTAAGGCTCATTAGTCTTAAACTAGTGAGTGGGTGTTAAGCTCTGTCTCTCAGTATTTACTATTTCAGATATAGGTGCTGGCCTGTCAGTCTAATCAAAGCTGTTGAAAATTTTTCTTTTTAAATAAGGTTCTAATAACACTACTGCTGTCTAATTGCTAATGCTCATTCTGGTCTCTGTTATAATGTGTCATACTGTTAGCGTTTATTCTCAGCCCAGTCTCTTATGGTTGTGAACACCGGAAAAGATTAACTTCGCATGCATTACTTTCTGGATTTCTATAATTTTATGGGAAGACTGGACTATGTGCATTGTCATAGAGCGCATATATTAAAACTGTTGAATTATTTTATCAATCATTTTAAGTCTGTCTAAATAGTAATCCCTTAATGGTATTAAAATGAATGCTGGTATCTGGAATGAAATGAGTACATTAATCTCACTACTGATCTTAACTACTGAGATTTTTTCCATACTAGAAAATATTCTAGTACTTTTTCAACTGTTAACAAAGGTGACTGACATGTTAGAAATCAACCTGTTGGAAAGGGTTGATTTTATTCTCTTTTTTATTTACTGTGTCTTATTGCTAGAAAGAATATTGCATAGAGGTGTCAGATCTAACACAGGTTTTTTCCTATAAATTGAAATCCAGTAATCTGCAGATAAACAAGTGACTTGCTTTATTGCTATGAAAGCTTTAAATACTAACTTAATTGATTTTCCCAGATCTTGTACTAGCTTGTTGGAGAAGGTCTGGAAGATCCAGAAAAAAATTAATTTTAGTTTAAACAGATGTTGTTTTTAAAGCTCATATCTGATTGTTTTTATCTTTACTCAGAAGTCAGAATGGAACAGTATCTAGAAACCCGAAACCCCTAAGAAACTCCATTCTTTGGCTATCAGATCTAATACTGCAATTCAGTTATTACTGAGAGGCATTTTGAACTGTAATGGGCAACTACAGTAAAAAGGATTTTGGAAGATGTATGGGTATAATCTTCAAAATGCATTTTAGGGCATGTAGTTTGGTAGGGCTCCTATCAGTATATGAAGGGCATATTCCTCCAGGCAGTATATTTTTACAAGACAACCCTGCAAAGAATGAGAAATAGGGAATGAGGAGAAACCTACTGATTTCCAGACTACACACAAACAGCTGTTTCTGTATGTTATGCTGTGTTGGTTTAAAGTAAATTTAATAAAAAAAGGGTAAGAATTGAGACAAAACAACCCTCACTGCAATCTCATTATTGGAGGGAATATAACAAACTCATATCCTGCTCCTTTCCAGTGTATGCCATCCACACATGATTTTTAAGTAACAATTGTGGTTTTGTTTTTTTCAGATTGAGAAGCTATGTCCGCATTCGTTTCTTCAAGTTCTATCAGCAGAGGGATTTTTTTTTTAGACAGGAACAACTAGGACTGTTTTCCAATCTGTTGAATTCAGCATATTAATTTCCTTAAATTTTCTTGTGAGTTGGGGATTAATTACCTTGCAGCTCTGCAATTTCAAATGACAGCAATTTTTTATTACCTTAATGAGCTGTTTCCCTTTTAGTTCAGGTAGCTTATGGGTCTGGACTGTTTTGTGTGTTAGAGGAGGATTGTTACCCTGTTACATAGCTAAAATCCAGGGGGATTCTATAGATTCTTTTCAATGGTGAAAAACAAATCGCCTCTAATAGTATTTGCAGAATATAAATTTGCTGCAACAAAGGGGCTGGGTAGCTTTAAGTTATATGGTAAAAAGTGACAATTGTGCTCCATCATTGATTCACAGGCAGGTAGGGAGATCTGACGGCAAGCCAAGGCTTAGTGTTTAGAAATTGGCTCAAATCGTGAGATTAAGCAGTAGCATTAGCCTTTTCGAGAGTAATGTGATAATGTCACAGAGTTACAGATCATACCTCCATGACAGATGGTGCATGCCTGTGTGAAGTGTAGTAGGGTAAAAATACTTTTCGGTTTGATGTTTTATATGTTTAGTCACAATCAGTAGCTGCTGTAGTTAGTTTAAAATTTAATATCAATTCAAACAGGAAACATCAGCTTCCAGGAAGACACCTGTTCAATTGTCCAGAGCTTACAAAAAAAGTTCTAATACTGGACATTTGCTTTCAGGATATATCTCTACTTCAGATCAGTGTATTTTTAAAAATTCATATCTCTGCTTCTATATTGTTGCTGCTTGACTATATAATTTCTGTTTTCAATATAGAAGTATATTATTCCTCCTGGTGTCTTTGTTACTGTTTATAGACAGCACTGACATTCAAGTTGGTGTGTGCAGTATTTGACAGTTGAAGCTGTAACAAGTATCTGATGGTTGTTTTTTTATTTAAACCCACTCAGACAAAGCAGTAACACAAATATTTTTGTTTCACTTTGCGTGTTAAGAGCGCAGCTGAAGTTAGTTTCCTTCGTGGCTATGAATATTTAGCAATTTTGCAAGCATGTTGTCAGATTGCTAATTGTATTTGTAATCAAACTGGCCAGTGATGTCTCCTAATTCAATTTTGTAAAGTAGGGAGGAACAAAATAAATGCAGAAGGAAGTAAAAGGTTCATAATAGCAATTGTTAATTGGAAAGTTATGTCTGTACACATGTGTGTGGGGGGGAAATGACATCTAAAAATAGCTTTAAGTGTTGCTTAACTAGCACTGCTCACCTCTGCCCTGAAAGGAAAGAGAACTCAGGAATTTACATACCCTAACAATGACTTGGCTGGTGTGAGATCTATAATTAAGTATACAATTATAGCAACTGTTTGCTGTTAGTTTCTTCTCTTTTTGAAACAATTTAAATTTGAAATCTCCATTATGCTATAAAGTTACGTTTCTAAACGATGTGAAAAGTAAACGATTTATCCAATTCCTATTATCAATTTCATAACATATTAAGACAACTTAGGTCTTACTAGTTCCAAGAATTTTGTACATAATTTGATAAATTCAAGTATAAAGCCTTAGCTGTTTAACAGTTCAAACTGTGTTGTAGAATCTCCTGGACCAGCCAGTAGTGATAAAAGGCCACAGGCACAAGATGAATTCAAACATTTGATGCCACAAACATTCACAGAATTGGTAAAATTTGTAGTCTGAATTCTGTCATGTCCGCCTGTATTTTGATAGTTTAAAACAGCTCTAGGGTTCGGTTTTGTGCATAAGCTGTGTCATAACTAGTAGAGTATCTGCCTGATATGGGAGGTGTGTCGAAAGTATATCTGGCTGCCCAGGTTTTAAATGGAGAGAAATATATCATCTTTATTTGTCTTACTATTGGGGTGTAAATAGAAGGTTGTTCATCTGGAGTGCTAGAAACCTGTACTTAAATGTTGTCCAAGAGGACTTGAACCTTAGGTCATTTGTCTGTCAGGACAGGAATGCGCAGTCTGTGACAATCTGGGGTTCATTCTAGGAGTTATTCTAGGATTTATCTGATTAAGTTTCACATGTTATTGGAGAATTGATTATTCAGGTTTTTATTCCCTGTGCTTTCTCCTTCTCTCATGCTTGGTCATACTTGCTTTAGTATCTAGATCACTTACTTTTTCCTCATACTAAGTAGTGAATGTGTTGTCTTAGTGAGTCAGCACCTACTTAATGCAATATTTAGACAAGTGCTATTTGCACACAGAAGTGTGGGTGTTGGCTGCCACCAGCATTTTATACATGTCCATGGTCTCTATAAGTCTTGGTGCGGTATTTCTGAAGTACTGCACAAATAAAATCAGGTATGTCCCTCCCTAGAGTATTTCAATATCTAATAAAAGATGTGGGTATGATGAAGTGGGGGAAGAAAAAGAGTTTATCTGGTGAATGGCAGTAGGCAAAAAGAAATAAGGATCATGATAATAGCATAATACAAGTTAACCACCTACTGAATTTAGATCAAGTACGTCTTTTCTAGAAACAGTCATGTACGTTCTGGTGTTGTTTAGTGTGTGTGTATGACTGAGTTTTGTGGTTTCAGTAATAAATATTACTACTGATTCAATTGTATATTCTGTCTCTTACATATTATTCTCTTAGTCGCTTGTTTTCCAAATTTTCCACATTCCTCATCTTTCCCATTATCAGTGTCTCTTGTTCTGCAGTGAAAGGAGGCTGAGTTTTTACCACATTTGCTGTGTTTAACAGTAATAGGACTGAAAAAGCTTTGGCCTTTTGGAGTGGTCACTGCTTAGGATCCATGTGCTGATGGGAAACTAAAGAGTGAAGGGGGGAAAGGGTGAAAAGGAACAGGGCTACATAGGAGCAAAGGGTGGGAGCACCAGATCTAAATAGTTTTCTCTTGGATTTGCAGTCTCTCTTGTTATCCTCAGTGTTCATGTCACATTGTTTGTGGTGCTAATTGGCCTCCTGATGTGACATAGGTATGTTCAGTTCCCTCAAAAGTTAATGTCAGTTCTGTTGTAGCAGTGGAAATCTTTGAAATGGCTGAACCTTATGTGAAAGTTGTTGTAACCTGAAAAAAACCAAACTTTTTTTCTCCTTTTTAATTCCTATATTGAATCAAGTTGGATTCTTTCTGTTCCCACTAACAACAAAGCTTCCTCAGGGTTAACTATACCTCAGTGTGTAGCTTGGCACAGCTGCTCACTTTTACTCAGTGAGTTAGCACAACTGCCACTTAGAGACAAAAGGTTTGTTAAAGAGTTGTGACAGTGCATGGGGTACACTGTTGCTATTCTGAAATGTGTTGGTTTTGTCCCTAAGAATGATCTGTGAGGCTAAGATAAGTAATCTACAAAATGATCTCAGATAGTTTTCTGTTGCGATGATTTATTTCTTTTTTTTTAAGTTCAGGTACTGCTGTATTTTATGCTTCAAAGACCAGAATCAAGTTGTTAAGAAGAAATCACTAAACTTGTTTATTTTGTTAAAAATCTGTATATTAAATAAGTACAGTGTTTAAGGATGCTATGAATATTAATGTTTTAAAGCCTTCGTAAAATTCTTACTTTTTAGCGTTAAGTTCGGAGTAGAAAACCAGTGTTATTCTGTGTTTTCATTTCTGTCTTGGTTTCTGGTTATTTGAGCTAATGTGATGGCATCGAGTAGCAGAAACAGTAAACATCACTAGCGCCTTAAGCAGAATGATTAGGAGCAGCATACAGCAACGTTTTAATCACCCTCGCATTTACCGTTCTGGAAAACAACCTTGGTTTATAGATTTTAATAAATTTTAAGTCTGTGAACCCCAACTGTACTTTCCTGTAAAGCAGAATATATTGATATAAGTCATCTTCATTCTAGAAAGAGATTTGCCTGATACCTTTTTTTTAATGTGAACAGGAGCATTTTATATTATGCATTCATGAATGATTGAATCAATATGTGATTATTCAGTTGCTTTAGTAAGACTTGGAAAACAACTACCTAAGATAGTTAATTACATTGACTAGACAATTTTGCTAGAGTGGAAGCACAGAAACATGTGTCTCCACGGTTAACAAAAAACACTAAGTCTCAGCTTTCTCCCCTGGAAATGTTTCCAAATAATCCGACTGATGTGCTTCCTTTTGTACAACCTGACATTGACCTTAACTCAAAAGTAAAGTTTGACTTTGTAGCATCTGATGTTGCAGTTTGCTCTGATGTGGTGGTGGTGTTGGTGGTGGGTTGGCCCACATGATCTGGAGAGGTGCCTAACAACCTCCATCTGCAGTTCTCAGTGCTTGGGGAAAGGAGGTAAAATAGTGCTACATCTTACTGCTTCTCTGGAGAATATGGGGTTTAAAGGCAAATAAAAGTCACAATGTGAGTCTTACCTGCAGCAGCTATGCCTTCTGAAGGTGTTGTAGATCTAACTGTTTATGCTTAATTGTTATTTGTTGTTTGGTATTTTGTTCTTTGTATTAGAATATATAAAATAACTTTTCAGAGCATGTGCTGAGGCTTATGCTTCAGGAGACAGGCATCTCGATTCGTAAATGATTCCTTGCAGTTTGATGAGATCTGAAACTTCTCCAATCTGGTGCACGTGCATTAGAGCAGTTTTTCACTGGTGAGATCAAATGCAGACATACTGGTCATTTCTGCACTATTATAAAAGGGAGTTTTGAACCTCAGACAATTTCCGTAAGTCTAGGTATGTTTGTTTTGTTGCAAAACCACTATTTGCACTCAGAGCACTTAGAGAAGGTTTTTGTAGCTACATCCACAGAGGTGAAAATGCCGCCTTTAAAAAAATTGAGGTCACAGGTGCAGTCTTCATTTATGCCTTGGAGACCCTTTTTTTGACCAGCTTCCCCAAAGGAAAGCAGTCAACCACAAAATTCAGCAGCTCTGATTTATCTATGTGTGCACAGGTATGAATGTGTTTCCTTAACTCTTCTGCAAAAGTGCTGTTGTGATATTGTAAATAACAGAATTTCACTTTGTTGCACTCTAGGCAGTCCATTAAGTTTTAAGTTAATTAAAAAGACCTTTAATGGAACTGTAGATAATCTGGCAGAACAGTGAAACTCTTAATATTAAAATATAATTAATGTAACAAGTTACCCAGTCCAGGGACCTATCTTAGTGCCTTTTCCATTCCCTATGTTGATAAGCATACCCAAAGCCCTTGGCAGAACACTTTTGAACTGCATGTCCTCTGCAGTATACCAGGAGGTTATTTTGGGGCATTCTGGAAGCAAAAGTGAACCTTTGTGTGCTTGCTTAGAATGTGCCATCAGCTGTCCTCTTCCTGCATTAAAGGATTCTGGTTGTCAGCTGCTGTGACAGCATTGGTACTAGGAGGTAACAAATCCTCAAGTAGGTCAGTCTCACGCTGCTTGAGGTAATGTTTCGTTATTAACATCTTAGACTTGACCACCCAAAATCAGTAGAAAGATAGTTCTGCTCCCTGAAACTTGTTAGATTTTTGTCAGTGAGACAGTTCGTTGTTTCTTTGCTTCACTCTAAATGTCTGTCTTTGGTTCAGATACTGAAACAACAAAATGCGGTTAGACAGGAGGGACAGCATCTGCTTCCAGGAAAAGGAAGATGGATTTGTTTTTGAGAATGGTCTCTAAATCCTTTGTCTCCCTGTTTTTTCTCTCTTACCCCTCTTTATTCCCCAGTCTGGGAATCTGAGATGAACTAAGCTGTCTGTGGTCTGCAGGCCTTCTACTTTGTGCAAAATATGTTTAATTCCAAAAGGTATGCTGTCTAGAGATAAATATTTTCTCAGCTGTGTTTATCTTTTGTTTCCTCAACCAAAATCATATGTTGTTTTGTTTGTTCAAATTATCTCACTGTAAGGCACATATTTCCCACCAATGTGGCAGGTTGTGATTGAATTGGAATCTTGCCAGTAACCATTGACAGTAAAACTTATTTATTATCATTGTGTATGAAATGATTATGCACATCTGCATGTACTCCCCTGATCCTTTGGCAGGCAAAATCTTCTTGATCAAGTACAGTGATACTGATGGTGCATACAGTTGCTCTTCCTCAGTCTGCTTTGGAACCCCTCATCTTCCTCATCCCCATTTCAAAAGGCAAAAAACCAACTATCTCCTTGCCCTAAAATTGTTCTTGGTTTACAAGACAGATTTTAGTGGTTCAGTATGGGATCTGTTTCTGCTTAATGTGAGTCTCTGCTATGGATAATTTTGATCAATCTAAAGTCTTTTTATCTAAATGTACTTTTCTGCTGAATATGAATGGATGTTTAAGGACAAGCACAGATAATCTGGATTCTGCAGTACTCTCCTGGAGTTATTTAAATAAGTATTTTGCTGGTTTTACTGTTTTCAGTATTTAATATGGAGGATGGTTATCAAGAGGTGAAGGCTGCCTGAAATGTCTCTGAAGCAAGCAATTTTTAAGATACGTATTTCCAGCCCTTCCTGTAATGAAGAGCATGTTGTGATTTACCCCCTCTCCCTCTCTCTTTTTGTTTGGTTTGGTTTCCTTAAACAGTTTGGAGAAGGTAAAAACTGCTTGGGCCTCATTTGTTGTACTGAAGTATAACGCTACATCCTGATCTGTTGTGTGAAAGTTTGCTACGAGTGTTCTGGGTACATCAGTATTCTTTCAAAAGCAGTTGAAAGAATTCTGAGGATTGCAGTGAACTGTAACCCCATTGTAGAAGGCAGCTGCATTTGTCAGACATGATTTCCCCATGAAGCCATGCTGGATGTCACAAATCACCTCCTTATTTTCTGTGTGCCTTAGCAGAGGTTTCAGGAGGATCTGCTCAATGGTCTTTATGGGCAGTGAGGTGAGACTAACTGACTTGTAAGTTCCATGGGTGTTTATTTCCCTTTTTAAAAATGGTGGTTATGTGTCCTTTTCCCAGTCGTAGGATGTCCACAACTTCTCAAGTATGATTAGATAGTGGCTTATCTACTTCCTTTGTCAGTTCCTTCAGGATCCGTAGATGTACCTCATCAGGTCCCATACACTTGTGAATCTTCAGGTTACTTAGATGTTTCAAACCAGATCTTCTCCTACAGCAGATAGATAGTTCTTCATTCTTCTGGTCCCTGCCTTTACCTTCTGCAGCTCAGGTGAGGTGGCTGGAGAACTTGCTGGTGAAGACTGAGACAAAAAAGTAATTGAGTACTTTTGGCCTTTTCCACTTCCCAGGTAACCATTTCTCCCATTTCCTTTGGAGAGACCCACATTTTCACAGTCTTCCTTTTATCACCCATGTGCCTATAGAAATAATAGAAATCATGGTCTGGAAGGGACCTTAAAGATCATCACGTTCACACCCTCCTTCTGTGGACACTTCCAAGGATGGGGCATCCACAACTTCTCTGGGTAATGTATTCCAGTGCCTCATCACCCTCATAGTAAAGAATGTCTTGTACTGGACACAATACTCCTGGTGGGGTGTTACAAGGGCAGGGGAAGGGGGCAGAATCACCTCCCTCTGCTGCTCTTTTGATGTAGACCACGATACAGTTGGCTTTCCTGGCTGTGAACGCACACTGTTGTCTAGCTTTTCACCCAGAAGAACCCTCAAGTCCTTCTCAACACAGCTGCTCTCACTGAGTTCGCCTCCCAGTCTCTGTTCACGTCTGGGATTGCCCCGACCCAGGTGCAGCACCTTGCATTTGGCCTTGTTGAACTTTGAGGTTCTTATGGACCCTTTTCTGAAGCTTTTCCAGTTCCCTCTGGATGGTAAAGAAGCCATCTTATGGAAACTTTTCTTGTTGCCCTTGATGCCCCTGGCCAGATTTAATTTTACCAGTGCTTTAGCTTTCCTGACCTGATCCCTGGCTGCTCAGACAATCTTCTTCTATTTCTCTTAGGCTATCTGTCCTCCGTAAGCTGAAGCCAGTGGTAAGTTGGAAGTGAAATACTTTAGTGGAATGAGAAATACTTGCTCACTTAGTTGTGGGCAACCCCTGGAGTATAGTGATTGGATCAGCTCCTCTGGGGCAGACTGGCAATCCATCTGGCAAGCATTTTCTAGTAGCATTTGGGTTATACTTAGGAAAGAGTAAGAACAGGATGGACACATACGATAATTCCCTCAAGTACCCTCCCCATAAAACTGAGTGCTAGGGCTTTTTGGTTAGAGGAACATATTGAGGCTCAGTCTGATGTGATTGATATCATGCCCTAGAGCATGGTTAAATAAGATTTCATAAGGTGTTTTTACCTTGAGGGTAACTTTTAGTCATCTAAAGCACCTGTTACCACTTCTGCAAAACAACTAGAAAAGTGGTATTCTGAACTAGCTGAGGTCTTTGTGATGTTGCACCCTTAAGGGAAAGGGAGCACCCAAGATTTGTAGAATTCATTGGTTGAAAGGAATGAGAAGTCAGATGATCCACAAAAGCATGTGAAGTTTCATTACTAATTACACACTTGGCTTGGAAATAGGTATGTTAGTACCCTGGCCTCTTATATAAGCACATGGCAGTGGATTTTGGATAAAGGGGTAGGGTTTAAGGGAAGACAGAGGGAGAGATATGCATTAAAGACAAAAAGGAAAGAAAGAGAAGGAGGAAGGAAAGAAAGAGATTACCAGTCCTGGCTGCAGCATCAGTCCAGCTGATGACATGTCCTGAGGCCACTGCCTGGGCTTAGATCAGGTTACCTATTAATAGATAAGCTTTCCTTGCCCTGGAGGTAAGTGTCACACTTTCTATGCAAATTAATTACCACTCACAGTCCATTCCTCCAGGCCTTTCTGGAAATGGGTCAGAGGGCTTTGGGCATCTTTGGTGGTCTTATTCCCCCCATATAGTCCATGCCTGCTTCTCCACCTCATTTCTGTGTTTGCTGTACTGAGTTGTACCTACCTCCAAGAGGTAGAGAAAAGACCTTTGTCCCAGAAAAGTGCTGTCCTACCTCCTTATGGCCCCTGGTCCAGTCACATCTTGTTCTTTCTCACAGGGTGTCACTGCCAACAGTCCTTGGCTGTTGTTACCTGCAGTCCTTGGTTGGTGCCACAGACACCCTGCTATTGGTGTTTGAGAAAAACACATTAGTCCCTTGTCTTCTAGACTTCTACAGTTCTGGTGCACGGTTACTTTGAGCTCTTCCAAATACCCTGGTTTATTTTCTTAGAGAGTTTGTTGTGCTTTCCTGCAAACTGCCTGGTGATAGGAGTATGTGTAAGCCTTTAAGGTTCCTGCTATTGGAAACTCATCAGTGCTTGCAGTTGTAGTTACAGCACTTTCTTAGCTGTCATCTTTTGATAGAGGGTTAAGGTTGTGTGACTCAATGTCACAGTTTCAACTGACATTATGGAAACATCAATTGCACAGAGTTCGTTGCTTTTGTTTGATTTTGTTACTGATGTCTTTTGTTCAGAGACTTGTGTAGCTGCTAAATCTCTAAAGCAGAATGACCTGAAATGTCCAGGTAGTATTGTGTATTCCTCCCCTCATGCACACACTTGCTCTATTGTTGCCTCTGGATGTTTGAGATTGGATGAGTTCCTTCTGCTTGGGTTGGAAGTCTGCGAACAGTTCAAATGGTAATGGCTCCCTATCACTGGATTTTATTCTTTTAGGCATTTCAACAGAGGCAGTGTAACAGGTGTCAGGAAATGATGCAAGAGTAATCCCTTTTTGTTTATTGTTTTTGTGATGATTATGGGGCTAGCTATTTCTTTGATAATTTTTCTTCTCTGAATGCTTTGCCAGCAGACTCTTGACCTTAGGTCTTTATCTTTCAGAGGCACAATCACCTGACTGTCTTTGTCAGATCCAGCTCTGCACTGTTGTGTTCTCTGGATGAATTCTGCTTATCCTAGCAAAACTATTGCAGACCTGCATTTCTTCTGTTTAGGAGTTTGTGTACAGTGCCTCTGAAATAGCTTTTATAAAGATTAAAGAGTTTTGCAGTAGGATCAAAGTGCTGTGGGAAAGGAAAGAAGCATGCAGCTATGGCAGTTTGACTGACTTTTCTAAGAGCCCAAGTTTCAGAATCTGGTTTGATCCTTGATGTCTTTCTTGATTTTTTAAATTGTCTTGAGTGGTACTGCTCTGCATTTCTGAGGCTGGCTAAACTAACAGAGAATTTTTTTTTTTTTTTCAGTAGGGAACTTGAAGGGCTTGAGGCTTTAATATTACTTTTACCCCTTGCTATCTGCATGTCTTGGATGTCCTTCTGTTGAAAATAAATGAATAGTAGATCTATGCAGTGTAGTGCATTGGAGTTCACTTGTTACGAATGCAGAAGCTGACAACAGTGACTCCCAAATGAGGAATAGGACATGCAATATGCAAAAGTTGATTATAGTGCAATCCTGCTGTGGCAGTCCTGGCTTCTGGGAGTGGGAGTTCATTGTCCTGTTTCTTACCCCAAAACAAGCTTTTCTCCTGGAACAAGTTGATTTTAAATCTCTTTCAGGATCTATTTGTTTTATGGTGGCCTGGTTCTGCTTTTGTTGGAAAGAAGTGAAATACAGTTCTGTTTATAGGCAATCCTTTGAAAGAAGCTACCTGTGATCCCCACAATTTAAATTCTTTTCTAGATAATGAAAATTTGACAGATTATATGCTGCTCGACTTAGCTTCTTATCTGTTCTGCATAACTTCGTGCTCAGTTATATGATCTGTCGGACTACAGTGACATTTAATCCCTCTGAAGATATGTTCTACGTCTGCCTTTGTCAGAGGCAAATTGATCCTTCCCATTGGCCCAACCACTGATTTTGAGTGTTTTCAGTCAAATACATTGGATGCTTTAATTTGTTTTTAATTGTTCTACTTCAGTGAAGTTAGCATCAGAGTTCTCTTATGCCTTATAAAATGTGTTGCAACTTAAAATTCCTAAAGTTAACAATGCAAAAATGTACTCTCTTTATCTTTGCTTAATTTTTGATGTATTTTTTCTTAGAATTCTTCAGAACTGTGTGCAAGAGAAATATCTGTGTGATACTTAATATTTTAATATGTAACTATAAAAGGAGTAAAAATGAAACAACTTTGTAGACAGAATGCTTTAAAAGAAAAGTAGGATAAAAAGCAGTGTTTTATACACCAAAGAATTATCTCCTTTGAAAGTATATATGCAGTTCTGGTGTCTTGGAAGTCTTTCAAGTACTCTGAAATATTCAGGCTATTATTCACACACATGTACAGCTTTTCTTCTAACAAAACCAAAATTCTGAAAGCCAAATAAATATCCAATACAATAAAATATTAGTTTGTTCTTATCTAGTAGTGATAGGGTTGACTAAAATTTGTCCCTTTGTCCTAAACAGAATGTTGACTTTGAAAGCTCAGGGAAGAAGCAGCAGGGAGAAAAAAGTAACACAGTGGTAAGTACATTATTTGTCTTTCCTCTGGACAAACTGCCTAATGATTAAAGTAGAAATCCTCTTACTTATTTGTATTTTGTTATAATTGCCTCCAAAGCACTTGAATTTTATTCTGCATCATCTCTCATGTTACTTTGAAGGCAATTTTTTTAGCTCTGCATATCTGTTGAAAACCCAAGTAAATTACATTTATTTACATGTGTTTGTGTGCATATATGGAAAGGGGAATAGATGGAAAAGGAAAATAATTCTGTTTTGAAGCTCAGTGGCCATTATTAAGTGTCTTGAGAACTTTAGAATACTGGGTTTTGTAATTTCTTTTTTTTTTCAGTTCTTAGAAATGATAAACATTTTTTTTTTGAAAATGTGGATAAAAGGTACTTGAAAAAATGCTTAAAATTTTTGTTGGGTCTCTTAGTGTCCTTTCTGGTTTGCTGCTCTAAAGCCTAGACATGCATCATATCATATAATTTCTCTCTTACTGGTGTGTTAACATTTTTTAGCTAGAGAGCATGTATAAAAATGTGAAAAGTGTTAACAAGACAAAGTTTGATTTGCTTTCAAAGCTCAATGGAAAAGCAACACATGTTCAGAATCAGCTTTTTTCTATATTAAGTGATGCCAATGCAGATGGCACTAACTTGCTTTTGCCTCATATTGTAAGTGTTGGTAGAGGCAAGTATTTTTCATGAATAAAAAGAGTATCCAATAGAATATTTAGTCGTCAGAAGTTCTATATGAATTCCTGTGGAGAAACTGTTACTGCCTAGTCCCCCTCCTGCCCCAGAAAAAAAACCCAACAACATATGACAGCAGCTTCCATCTGCTCTGATTTTATTAATAGTGCTGCTCAGATTGTGGAAATGCTAATAAATATTGACTCCTCAATGACTGTAATTTTGAGACTATAAAATAGTAGTTCAAAGGATACAAAATCTTCTGCGTATTTTATCTGGCATTTCTATAAACAGCAAATGCTTAAGTAGATAGAAGCATGTGCACATGCTTGTGTTTTCTAACCTTTTGTATAGCCTACAATGCTGTAGGCTTTGTGTGCTTTGGCATTCTCCACTGAGCTAATAATCCGTGCTGTTGCCGCACTGCCTCAGCTGTGCTTGCTGCACTGTAAGGTTTGTTGCTTCCTATGGGCAAATGACTAGTAATGCCTCTTACCTTCACTTCCCCTGTGCTGTTTCATCTCTTTTGACTGTGGTGGTATAAATAGAGGAATTAAGACAGTGTCTCTTCCTTTCTGCTGGAATAGATGTTGATGGTATGCAGTACACTGTATTTTCTCATATGGTAGATCCAAATGTAATCCCTCCAAGAACTAAACCTGAAGCATAAGCTTTATGCTTCTTATGGTTTTTTACCTCTGCCAGAAGCTTACCATGTTTTAGTCTGGTTGCTATGTGTATTTAATTTTCATTGTTTTCTTTGTTTAGAAAGTCAGGAATTTGTTTCCGTGGATCTTTTTCACAGTAGCAATGAAAGAAAATGAGGTTATTTAATGCAGAAATTAGTGGATTTGGAAAGCAAAGCAGTTCCGAAGTATCTTGGTTCCAGTCAGCTGTACTAAATAGCTGTGATTACTAGGTATATAGTAGCTGTGATTATTTCTATTGCATATTTTAAAAAAAGTAGATATGGATAGTGGGGGATGGAGTGCACTTCAGTATCCTTTTGGGATAGGTATTTCATATTCCTGGCTATGCATTAACTTAAAAATGAGAAAAATTAAATCCGAACTGTGTCAGTTCCATAATGTAAAGGAATTCTTTAGCCATCTGAAAACACTAGTGTTGAAATACTGAAATACCAATGTTGATGGCTTTTAAAAACGCTTGGGTTTTTGCGTATTCCATGAAGGTTTGTGGGACTCCTGCGGTTTCCTTTAGACTTCAGTTTGCCATACTAAAAATCACTGCATTTATATGGTGCTTTTTTTTTTTTTTTGATCTGAGGAAGAGAAGTGGATGAGATTCAAACACAGTAGTTTTAAAAATCAATTTATTCCTCCCTCTTAAGGTTTTCTTAGTAACACGACAAATACACACCCAAAGAATATGCAATCAAGTGAAACATCAGAAATGAAGCTCAGATCTAATGCTAATCTCAGCAGCATTGTTAATGGTATCCAATTAGAAACCATTCTTCAGAGGAAGTGTTATACTGGCACTTGGATAGATTTACTGTCCAGATGGGAGTTATTTTCTAGGGCTGTCTCAGAAAAAGAGCAAAAGAAAATGTGTGAGAACATACTTGAAACTACCTGGGCTGCAGTTGTGTTATGACAGTGTGTGTGTTGCTGTGTAGTGTCATGTAGTGTTAATATGAAAAGTCAATATAAATATTAAAAAAAAGAATAAAAAGTACATTTGCTTGGTTATCTGAATATTTTAAATTCTAATTTTTTCCTGTAAACTTAATCTGTAATTTTTCTCTCTCTCTTTTGGTAAGGATATTGCTGTAATAGATCTTGCCTTAAATTCACAGAATCACAGAAGAGTTACAGTTACAAGGGACCACTGGAGATCATCTCATCCAAGGCAGGGTCACCTAGAGCAGGTTACAAAGGAACAGGTCTCTCTGTGTTTTGAATGTCTCCAGAGAGGGATGCTCCATGATCTCCTTGGGCAGTGTGTTCGGTGCTGTGCCACCCTCAACATAAAGAAGTTCTTCCTTATCTTGAGGTGAAATTTCTTGTGTTGTAGTTTATGACCATTGCTTCTCATCCTGTATCTGGGCACCACTGAAAAGTCTGGCACCATCCTCTTGGCACCCATCTCTGAGATATTTATATGCCTTAATGAGATGCCCTCTCAGTCTTCTCTTTCTAGACTAAACAGGCCCAGCTCTCTCAGTCTCTCCCCATAAGAGAGATGCTCCAGACCCCTCATTATCTTTATGACCCTTCGGTGGACACGTTTCAGAAGCTCCATTTCTCTCTTATACTGAGGAGCCCAGAACTGGACACAGCACTCCAGATGTGGCCTCACCAGGGCCCAGCAGAGGGGGAGGATCGGCTCCCTTGACCTGCTGGCCACACTCTTCCCGACGCACCCCAGGATCCCACTGGGCCTCGTGGCCACAAGGACACACTGCTGGCTCATTGTCACCTTGTGATCCCCCAGAACTCCCAGGTCCTTCTCTGCAGAGCTGCTCTTCAGTGGGGCAGCCCCAGCCTGTGCTGGTACTTGGGGTTATTCCTCCCTGGGGCAGGACCCTGCTCTTCCCTTGTTGAACCTCACTGGGGTTCTCTCCAACCAGCTCTTCTGCCTACCACGGTCCAGCCGGAGGGCAGCAGAGCCTTCAGGTGTATCAGCCAACCCCCCCAGTTTGTATCATCAGCAAACCTGCTGAGGGAACCTTGTATCCGTTCATCCAGGTCAGTGAGAAACAAGTAGAGTGAGACTGGACCCAGCATTGATCCCTGGGGAACACCACTGACTGCAGGCCTCCAACTGGATTCTACTCCCCTGACCCTCTGAGCTCTGCCATTCAGCCAGTCCTTGATCCGACTCACTGTCCATTCATCTAAACCACATTTCCTGAGCTTACCTATGAGGAATGTTATGTAGCTGAACCCTCAATGACCAGGGGAGGGTCTTCCTTTTTCCAGCCTTCCTCTCCTTGCCCCAAGGTCTGGGATTCCTTAGGGCTGGCCTCAGCAGTTAACACCGAAGCAAAGAAGGCATTCAGCAGTTCTGCCTTTTCTGTCTTCCATCACCAGGACATCCATCTGACTCATGAGTGACCCCACATTTTCCCTAGTATTCCTTTTGCTGACGATGTACTTGTAGAAGCCCTGCTTGTAGTCCTTGCTATTCCATTACAGACTCAACTTGAAGTGGGTCTTGGCCTTCCTTGTCGCATCCCTGCATTCTGTGACAATGCTCCTGTCATATTCCCATGTGGCCTGTCCCTTTTTTCCACATTCCATAAATTTCTTTCTTCTATTTGAGATTTTTTAGAAACTCCCTGCTCATCCATAAAGGTTTCCTGCCCCCTTTGCTTACTTTCTGGTTCATGAAAATGCACTGGTCTTGAACTTGGAGGAAATGATGCTTGAATATTGACCAGATTTCTTGGACCCCCTTCTCTTCTAGAGCCCTAACCCTTGAGATTCCTCTACGCAGGTCTTTGAAGAGGTTAAAGTTAGCTCACTTGAAGGGTAGGGTTTTAGTCCTGCTTGCTGCTTTGCTCCCTCTACACAGGATCATCTTGAGTTCCACCGTCTTCTGTTTGCTACAACCAAGGCTGCCTCCAGCCTTCACATTCTCAGTCCTTCCTAGTTTGTTTGTACAAGGTCCAACAACACATCTTTCCTTGTTAGTTCTTCTACCACTTACATCAAAAAGTTACCTTCAATGATCTGCAGGAACTTCTTGGACTGTGTGCTGGGTCATATTGTCTCTCCAAAAAATACTGAGGTGACTGAATTACAGATACATACTCCCATATACCTCTGACTTACTGATGTCTCAGTCTAGGCTTATACGGGTATTGAGTATTACTGCATTTCAATCAAAGGCTGCACTTGAAATAGAATATTTTATTATGTAGGTTATTTGCCAGAGATTTTTTAATACTTCTGTTCTGTTTTGACAGGGTCATTCTGGTTTTGTCATTGTTAAGCTTTTGCCATGATAAGGCCAAGTACTGCTGACTGCTTTGCTGCAGAAAATAAATAGAAATAATTATTCTGGAGAGTTCTTTTTATTTATCTTTTGCTTAGGGTGGGTTTTACTTGTCAAAATTAACTCCTGCGGTTTATATCTGTTGCAACACATACCTAGTTAGAGATTGTTTAGTTCCAGTAGAACAGGAAAATGCTGTTGTTGAACCAAGAAAATGTTATTAATACAGGTAACACCACTGCAACTGCAACAAGTGAAGAGGTTTTATACGATGGCTTACATTCTACTTGTGTAAAGGATTTCTGATTATTTTAAAGCAAAACAAAATAGAAATAGAAAATTGTAATCTGGTTAGAATTTATTTATAGAATGCAAGAAAGAAATAATTTAAGTAAACATCTCCAGAATTCATACCTGACATTGCTTTTCTGGGAGTTAACTGACATTATCTTGCTGCCTTGGCTCTTGGAGATGGGTGGATGGTTTGGGTTTTTTTTTTTTTTCAGTTGGTTTAATATATAGAGGCACTGAGAACTTGCGAAGTAGTTAACCAAGAGGAACTTTGAACTTGATACTTTGGCAAGTTAGGAGTAGAAAATGGCTGGGTTTGGTTATATTCTGATATTCTGGATCAGTAAAAACCCCCTGATTTCTGCACTCTCTGTTCCCTTAGTTTTCTCAGAAGACTTTAGCGAACATCCTTAATATTTTTCATTTAACAATTGGCTGTATTTACTAGAACGTTCTTCCTCTTGTTATTACCATTCACTATTGTTGTTTCAAGACTAACGCCTTTTATTTCTTTTCCTCTGAATGCTGTCTGTGAGCAAGCACAGCATGTTTTTTTGGTGTTCCTTACCTGCATGAGGACATGCGGCCATGGATGCAGTTTAGCGTTGTTTTTATGCCAGAACCGAGGGGCCTCAGACTATAGCTTCATATTAAAATGGTGTTCATTTTATTTCCAACCACTTGTTCATTCTCCAGAGTCCAGTATTTTGGTTCATTTGTACTGACATGTTTGCCAGTCTCATTCAGTGAAATGTGTGACATAACCAGTCCAGTTTGGGGATTTTCTTTTTCTAGAAGAGACACAAAGAAATAGCTTGGATGAGAAGGAAGGAAGAAGGAAGTGAAAATACATTAAGTTGGCATTGTCACCAAATGAGGCTTCACCATCTCAACCAGACAATGTCAGTGATAGTTAAAAAGGGACAGTTTCTCCTCAGTGCAGGCTGTCTTTGCATATTCCAGGTCCTTGTCAGTGGCCATCAGGTTTGAGCCATCTTTTCCTTTCCAAAAGATGACAAGAAAAAAGATTGGAAAGAAGCACACTTTCAAACTAGGGTTTGCGAAATGGTTGCAGTTTGTTATTTTAAGAGTTCACCTTTCCTGCCCAAGAGGTCTGGATTTATTTTAGGGGAAGTCTGTACCAACCCTTAGTGTCACCCCGTACACACTTTTTTTTCCCCCCGTGATTTGCTGATGACTAAGAGATGCCAGGTGCTTTGAATTTAAAGAGTGAATAATTCTGTACTTCGTTTACTGTAAAAACTAGGGTGTTTTGTGTTCCTTCTAGAAGTACTATGTTGTTTATCGTTTTCCCAAGTTCATGAGGGTTAGTGCTGTTTTTAACTGGAAGACGTTCATGTAAATTGTGGTGTTACTTTTCACAATACAGTATCTCCCATCGAGAAACCAAAAAGCCTGTGTTTTGGTGTCTTCTGTGGTGCTTGTTGCTGCTTTAGGGAGAGAAAAACCCTTACAGGTTTTTTCGTAATTCTTTGTTTCAACATGAGTATGTTGGAACTTCTGTCAGTTGGCCAATTAAGCCTTTTTGTATTTGTCTGGCAGCATGTTAGGTTACATGCTCCCCAACACAATCTTGCCCTTTCCTGTGTTTACATGTGCTCAGCTCCATAATTCTGCACTAGTTTGTAGGTAGTGGGGTGAACTAAAAAGTATTTCACTGTGTATTTTGTGTGCCTAGTTCATCTTGCCTTTCTGTATAAATATTTGATAGCTGGTTTCATTTTCAACTGCTGCTGCAGTAACATCCTTTTAAGAGGCCTGGAAGGGGGAAGCAGTGCTTTCTCGGGCATGAGTGATCCCATCCTGTTATCATCAGACAGGAAATCTAAGGGACTAATGATACAGTGAAACTACTGCTCTCAAAGCAAATTAATGTAGACTGGGGACAAAATTACTGTGATCCTAAGCTCTACTTGAGGTTGAAATGAAAATGGCTGATGGGGTGCTGGCAGGTTTACACATGCTGTTGGGGTGCCAGATACTTGGATGATGGGAGTAAGCAGGGAATCATCAGAGTTCAAGGGAAGAGTGATGGTTCACTGAATGTTGCTAGTCTCTTCTAGATTAGAGTTTAGCAATCCAGGCTTGTTGCTAATCTTGTTTTCTTTGAAACACTGGTCTTCAAACCAATGCTTTTCTTTTCTGCTTGACTGATTTTATGCTATTCAGTTTTACTGTTCATGGTTTGTACTGGGTGTAAGTGGCAAGGATTTAGTAGTTGGGGTATGGTGTCCTGTTGGGGTCCCTCCCCCTGCCATGGAGCCCTGGGAGAGGGGCCCTGAGGGGACAGACACGGGGTTTCCCTGCTCCTGGTCAGCTTCATTCCCCATTGGTTGGTTTGTGTTCCCCTGTGTGGCCAAGGACCCTCGGGTCCCGTGACTGAGGGAGTTCCTGAGGAGGGCCCCGGCCATGCGGCTGGAGAAATAAACATCTCTGAAATATCTACCATGAATCTGTCCATATATACTTCGTTTCCACGGGACTCCTGGTTTGAAATATGCGTGTTACAGTAATCCCCGCTGTAACAAACTGGTGGAGGAATGCGGGCAAGATACCGATCCCTGAGGAAGATTCGTGAGTAAAATAACCACTCTAGACGTCTCTCTTCTCATCTTGGTTTGGATATTCTCTCTAGACTATGGAAGAATCGTGGGAAATGGGGCTGGCTCTCTGAGCCACAGAAAAAAATGTACCTAGAAGTAAAAGGAATCCTTGAACAACAAAACAAAAGAGTAATGCAACCGGGAGATCTAGAACATTTTTTTAACTGCCTTTTCAAAAGGTTCTCCTATATTTCTCGAGACTTACTTTTTGATATCGAACCTCCTGTATCTTGTGAGGGGTGTTTCTGGGATGAGATCTGGGATAAAGTAAGGGATCAAAGAGAAGCTTTCCATGCATACCTTATAATCAGGAAAGCTCTTGAGGAGCATTTGTATGGTCCCATTACCCCTAAAGCAGAAGATCATACTTATCCCACGGCCGAGGCCGCGCAGCCGCCATCCCGGGAGCACATGACTGCAGCCGTGCCAGCGGAGGTGCCTGTGCTGGATGCGCCCGGCCCCCTCGGGAGCGCGCGCCTTATCGCGGACCCCATCCCTGTCTTGGGGTCCCCGGCCACGCGGCCGCCAGTGAGGGAGCGATGCCGCAGGCACCACGGGTGCCGTGGGCCACGAGCAGCCAGGAACCGGGCATCGGCGTGGCAGGCCGCTCTGAGCACACGACTCGGAGAGCCCTGCGGAGGGAGAAGCGGCGATTTCCACAGTGACACGAGAAGCCGCGCAGCGCAGCGCCGAGCAGAAACGGGGCCACTCTCAAAGCAGCATGGAGTTGGCGGAGCGGAACCACTCACAGGGCACGGGGCTGGCGGCGATGGCAACGCGGGGCCGTGCAGAGCCTGGACACGCGCCGGAGCAGCGCCGCTCGGAGAGCGAGGAGCAGCCGCAACGCGGGGGCCCGGCTGAGACGTCGGAGTCAGCGAGGCAGCGGCCACGCAGGACCAGCAGCCACGACGAACACGCAAGCACGTGATAGGAGGAGTTGTAGCCACGAAAATCACAGGAACTGTGAAATGGTACAATGTCAAAAACAATTATGGATTTATAACACAAGATGATACAGGGGGAGATCTATTCATCCATAGAACTGCCATTAAAAGGAATAACCCTAAAAATTACCTGCAAAGTGTAGGAGATGGGGAAGTTGTACAATTTGATATAGTACAAGGAAAGAAGGGTTTACAAGCAGCAAGTGTTACTGGGCCTGGAGGTATTCCCGTCAAAGGCAGCCATTATGCACAAAATTATAAACAATATCCATCCCAGCAACTTCCCTACCCACAGCCTACTTCCCCCTTTTACCCTATACCCAATATGAACCCCTTCCTAAGTTCACCCTATCCCCAGTTTATTCCTAATCAGTTTTTCACCCCATGGCTTCCCTATACAATTCCATTTCCCTACAATTCCTCTCCGATGCCGAGGGGGGGATGAAAAGGGGGAAGGAAGAAATTAAACCCTCTCCTGCCTCAGTTTCCCCACAAAGCATGCCCGGAGAGTTCTGTCTCCCTTCTGTCAGCCCTAAGATGTTCCACAGAATCTGTTTGGACATTTAAAGACTCAGGAGGGTGGCTTGTTTTGTCTTGAAACTGTTCTTGTTATGTTTGTCCAGTTGTTTTCATTCTCCTTTTATTAAAATAAAATGGGTGAGATGTTGGGGTCCCTCCCCTGCCGTGTAGCCCTGGGAGAGGGGCCCTGAGGGCACAGACACGGGGTTTCCCTGCCCCTGCTCAGCCTCATTCCCCATTGGTTGGTTTGTGTTCCCCAGTGTGGCCAAGGACCCTCAGGTCCCGTGATTGAGGGAGCTCCTGAGGAGGGCCCCGGCCATGCGGCTGGAGAAATAAACATCTCTGAAATATCTACCATGAATCTGTCCATATATACTTCGTTTCCACGGGACTCCTGGTTTGAAATATGCTTGTTATAGTAATCCCCGCTGTAGCAGTGTCCCACCTGTAAGGGGAAGGGAGAAGCCAAGATTTGTAGATGCTTTTCAAAAGGAATAACTAAAATTAGAGAGTCCACAAAAGCTTGTAAAATATTGTTAGTTAATTAAACATGATATGGAAGTCAGTATGTTAGTCCTACACCTCCTAACGTAAGTACGCAGCAGTGGGTTTTGGATAAAGGGAGACAGAGAGAGACGCAAAGGTGGAGAGAGAGGAAGGGAGAAAGAGATATTACCAGTACTGGCTCCTGCATTGATCCAGCCAGTGGGATGTCCGGGGTCCGGGGGCACCCATGCACCTGGGCTTGTTTTTGGGTGCCTTTTTAACAGATAAGTGTTCCCCGTCCTGGAGAAAAATTTTGGATTTTCTATGCAAATTAGTCATCATGCACAGTCTGTTATTCTAGGTCTTTGTGGAAATGGGTCAGAGGGCTTTGGTGGTCTTGTTCCTTCCCGCCCCCCCCGCTGTCCATACCTGCTTCTCCACCTCATTCCTGTGTTTGTGCTGTGCTGAGTTGTGCTTATCTCCAAGAGCTAGAATAAGGACATTTGTCCCAGAAAAATGCTGTCCTACCTCCTTGTGGCCGCTTGTCCAGTCATATCTTGCTCTTTCTCACAGCGTGTTACTGCCAACAGTCCTTGTCTGTTGTTACCTGCAGTCCTTGGTTGGTGCCACAGCTATCCTGCTGTTGGTGTTTGAGACAAACACATTAGCCTCTTATCTTCTGGGATTCTGCAGGGGGTCTGCAGGTGTGACTTCACCACATGCAGAAGCTGCCTGAAGCTGCCCCCATGCTGGATGGAGCTAATTCCAGCTGTTTCCAAAATGGACTGACTACTGAGTCAGTCAGTAATCTTGGTAGCACCTCTGTGATAACATGTTCAAGGAAGCATTAAAAACAACTGTATAACAGCCAGGTGAGAAAAGTGAGACTATGTGGGACAACCCTGCAGACACCAGGGCCAGTGAAGGAGGGAAAGAAGGTGCTGCAGACCATTGTCCAAGGTGGAGCAGATATCCACCTGCAGCCCATGCACAGTGATGTTTTTCCCTTCCTATTCCTTCAAGAAGTGAAAAAAACCCAAAACAACTCAAGAACTATATAAAGGTCATAATTTTCCTATTGGCTGTGAACACTGAACCTCAGGTGAACTTGTGTCAAGGCTCTAATGGTTTAGGGAACAAGAGAGTTTTATTTGTGTTTCAGGTTTTTTCTTTTTTTTCCTTTGAGTTCTTTATTATATCTGCCCCATAAAGAATTGGAGTTGTTAAGTGGTGGAGAAAAATAAGCCATCACAGCGTTGTAGGTCTGCAAAGCAATTTTATGTTGTTGGATTTGGTACTTCAGGTGGTCTGATGTTGTGGTGTATTAGGACATGAAGATTTTTCTGCCTGCTAGACTTGCCTGTTCTATGGGCAGGAAAAAATTGCTATCCTTTGTGTTCCTTTCTACATTCTGTGTATTTACTCAAACTAAACATGGTCCTATTTGGAGCAATATAAGAAAAGCACATGTTGTATGTGAAATCATGTTTTCCTGTCTCAGATTGTTCTAACAGTGGATTCTCTGATTCCTGATTCATCCATTACAATTTTTCTGCTTGGGCAACTGACCACAAGATGGGTAGACAGGGATAGGAAGTGGTGTGTACGTCTGACTGTTGGTTTATAAAATGTATATTGTAAGGGGAGTGGTGGTGGGGAATATTTCCTGCCACTATCCTGACGCACCCATTTCCTAGTATTGGCAGCCATCTCTGTAGTAGAACATGAGCGTTAAACAGTTCTTCCTGTATGCGTAGAAGTAGAATTTGAACAAACATAAAACAATTTCGAATTAAATCACATTGCAGTTTCCTGCCTTCACTTAAATGCAGGTTTTTAGGTTCATTCTGGGTTTTGAAGAGTTACAATTAGGTATATACCCAGGTTGGTCAAACCAGTGCTTTGGAGGGATGGTTGTTTATTTGATATTTAAATATAGGTCTTGACTATTTTGGCTTAAAATGGGAGCTGTGAGTTCAGGTACTTCAAGGGACATGATAACTGAAGGAGATAGACCCAGCACTGTGATACTGTACAGGCATTTGTTTACTAATCCGTTTACAGTGCTGTTGATGCATGTGATCTTTTACCAGATCCTTCTTCCCCCACACCTTCTTAAAGCTCAAGGTCTCTCTTACAAAATAAAGGAATAAGCTAGGTAAACTAGGTATATGTGGGTTTTGCTTTGTTAGGCCTTGTAAGTTTTGTTGCTTCAGAAACTGTAGAGACATGGACAAGCAGGACCCATGTGAAGAGAACAGCTGCTGAAGAAGAGGGGGTGAACAGCGTAACGAATGTGCTTTTTGGGTGATCTGAATGACAAGTAGTATCTTTTTTTGTTATTTATATGAAGCTGTAGTAAGCTTTTTAATATTCTGCTTTCAAAATATAATTCTCAGAAGTTGAAATGATTGGACAGAGTGGACTTATTGATGGCTGCAGCTGGTGGGAAATGGGCATGCCTTTCGCTGCCAGACTTCTGGTAATCAATTCACATGTACAATCTCTGCCTCCAGTGCTTGTTTCCATGACACATGTTCTTCTGTTGATACTCCTGTTTAAAGAGACTGCTGTTGACACTTCTTTCAAAAGTGTCATGTTTTTCCACAGCTTTGCCATTCCCTGAACTGCTAGTGAAAAGAGACAAAATTTCTTTTTTGTCAAAGGCTTTTTGGTTTTAGATGTTGGCCAGGGAATTCAACTTGTGTTTTCACATGCAGTATCAGCAGCTTGGAGAAGGCGTGGGTAACTTGGACCCAGTGAGCACTTCAGCTTCCATAGCATCTTTGGCATCTGTCTGTGGGTGGCTGGAGTATGTCATTCTTGAGCCTGTTCCTGTGGAAGAGGCAGCAGGAGGTTGTGCTATCTGTTTTGCTGACTTGCCCATTTTCTGGACATCCTCAGTGTGAAATTTGCAGTCTCCAAACTCTTTGCATTGCAATACAGTTAAATGTTTTTCTAATTTTTGGATCACTTTTTATTTAAATAATATGGCTGGAGTTTTATGGGAAATACTGTGTTTTGATAATCAACATTGTAATCAAATTCTAGCAACGTGGAAGCATTGTTTAAAAATGAGGTTTTGACTTGCCACTATTCTAATGAAGAGTTATCTTCCATTTTTTTATTGGATGGATGTAGACTCTGACTGTTCACGGTCTGAGTGATAAATTCTACTTCTGGTTAATGAAAACACTAAAGTATAGCAGTCCCTTGATCTGTTGCCACATGAATTATACATACTGTGAAGTATTTGGCAAGCTAAGCTGCACATAGAGGAAAATCCAAGCACATTACTTGTTTTTGTGTCTTAGTGAGAAAAGGGGTCTTGCAGCTTGTGACTTTAGTGCCGTGGGCATGGTATTTTATGTTCTCCCTGTATTATTAACATACTGTCTGAAAATTGAAGTGCAGTCTACTAAATGTGTCTGAAAGATTTTTTGGCACTTGGAGGAGAAAGTTTCCTGTCACCAGTCCAGAAGTTGAAATATAATTTCAGCAGTTAAAAAAAAAGGAGGTAAAAAAGGCATATTTTCATTTGGAGTGTTGGCAGTTTGATTGAGAAAATAAACACTCAGTGCTGCTTTGGAGAAGTATGTATTTTTAGGCCAATTTCCTGAGGAAATGGAGCTGACATGATCGTGTTGTTAGTCTACATATGTTGGTCCTTCTTGAAAAATTGAGTCTGTCATCTAATTTCAGACAAACTTGAAACCTGAGGTGGAATTCTGAAGATTTTGTGAAAATCCATTGCTAATTTGAGAAGGAGACCTAAACTTGTTGCTGAGGAGAAAAGAGGCAAGAACATGGCTAGTGTATGCTGTCAGTAATTAGCTAGTCAGCACCTTTTAGGTTTGTCTTCTCAGGCTGAATAGGAATATTGTAAAGTCATAGAGAATAGAAGGACCTATTGTAACAATGAGTTTAAAGGAAGAAAGATACATTCCCATAGCAAGGTGAGGTTTCCTTGTTCCAGTGTGCACAGCAAGATGTGTTGAAGTTTTCAAAAGGGAATGAAGTTGCAAAAGAGGTCACTTTGTTATCTCTGCTCTTGGAAACCTTTCCTTTTAAACTGCAGATAGAACAGTTGTTGTTTTTTCTTTGTTGTATTCTGACATTAAATGAGGGATTTGGAGTTAGGATATGTGAATTTACATGTACAAAAAAATACCTGATTAGATTCTGTATAGCTACATCTTAATTCTCTGTAGAGGGTGGATTTTATTGTGCTAAACAAAAATATCCCATTAACCTTTGTAAACGTGGGATAAGCTATGTTGTAAAGACACAACTGACAGTTCAGTGCTGTTTCAAAGTTCTCTGATTCTCTGCAGTGTAGGGTGTGTTAGCTGGTGACAAGTCATATGCTAAACTTTGGCTTTGTCTTCTGGTATCTGTAGGTATGTTAACCCCATTTAATGTCATCAGAGCTCTGTTGTATTTAAAAGAAAGTAAGTACATGCTCCTCACAGTGTCTCATGTGTGTACAAATATATGTGCAAGTACATATATATGCTACTTCTCTTCAGTATTTAGCAGCTGGTGTAAGTTTGAGAAACTGCACACGTATTTCTGAGGTTTTGGTTTTTAAATTGACTGATTTCCATTTTACAGTGCCTGAAAATGACAACAAAGCGGAATTTGTTTTTGCGGCTGGTGCCATGCCGCTGTCTGCGTGGAGAGGAGGAAACTGTGACTTCACTCGATTATTCTCACTGCAGCCTGGAACAGGTGCCTAAGGAGATTTTTACTTTTGAAAAGACCTTGGAAGAACTGTATTTAGATGCTAATCAGATTGAAGAGCTTCCAAAGGTATGTTGGTTGGTTTTCCTTTTAGATACACTTATTACATCTTTACTTCACCAGCTCTGTAGAAACTGTTAGTGTCTAGCTTCAGCTTTTGCGCCATAGTTTGCCTTGAAGCAGCCTTGGTAGACTGGAAGTTTATGCATTCCAGCATGACTATTTTGTTGCATGGATTGGAATGAAACTGCTCAAGCAAAAGATCTGGCCCAAGAGAGTTACAAAGCAGAAAAGACTGACTAATAAATCTATTTCTGTGCACTGAGAAGTGGGCAGGCTACCACTTGCCTTGGTCTAGTCTAAGGTTTAATTATCCGCATGATTAGAAAGATTGCTTGAACATTTATGTTTTGTTCTTTTTTAGGTTTTGGGTTTTTTTTCTTAACTGCAGGGACATGTAATAGCCTACACTTGCTTCAAGTTAATGTGTTTCTGTATTAGAATAAGTCATACTTAAAGGCATATTTCTGAGAAGCTAAAGATTTTTTCCAGCTTTTAAGTAATTTTGGTCATTATATTTTGCTACCCTTTCAATTTTCAAAAGAAAACGCCCCCACATATAAATTCAAATACAGTAAAGAACACGAGCAGGGCGATTAGGGGTAGTGAAGATATCGTCAAAGTGATTTTTATTCATTTGACCAAAATTTTGGCAATTAAACTTTCAGAGAAGAACTGTAGGGGAAGGCCTGTAATATTTCAAATGATCCTGGCCAATATGGAGGCAGAGTTTCAAGCTGTGTATTCCTTTTCCCTTTTACTTAGTCTTCCAACTCTGGAAAAGACTTTTAATTAAGCCATTTCAAATATAAAGGCTGTGATACTTACCAGGCCCTGTCTAGTTTTCTGAAACCCTGTTAACACATTCCCACTCTCACCTTTCCTCTTTGCCCCAGTAGTGTTTTGTGATCTGGCCTTTGTATGCCACAGCAAAACTGGTTTGGGGCTGCTTGTCAACCTGATCACTGAAATGACCCATCAGTGTGTGTGGCTCTTGGTTTTTTTAAATTGCCCTGAATCTTTTCAGATTTCCAGCTTATTTCAACACTCAGTTCTTACAGTATAGCTCCTTAATTTAGCTGACTGGTCAAGGGCAGAGCATGAGCAAACTGGGGTGGAGGGAAAGGTTGTGGTAGAGAAGGAATTGACTTTACATGAAATGTTGGTGTGTAGTTTCAGCTTCAAAACTGACTGGGCATTTGAAATGCTTTCATCCTCCTCCATCTTATATGCTAAATCACATCTGAGAAAGTACCATGTTTACTCCAGGTGCCGCACTGTGCATTTGAGCTGAAAAGCTCAAACTGTAACAGTTTTACTTTCTCTCTCACTCTGATATTTGGAAGAGATCAGATTCTGCAGTAAAATAGTCTTTAATTATGTGACTTCCTGCACTTACTACTAGTAATTATGAATATGTCAACACTAAAAAAGAACAACAAATGAACAACTGCATAGTCAATATGATCTAAAACTCCCTTCCCTCTACATTTTCCTTTAGGGATCTTGCAATTCCTTGTGCTACATGTGCTTTGACCTGAGTTATCAGAGAAATTTCTAATGATTCCAAGAGTCTAGATTATTGCTTTCTAGGGAAAGAGTTTGAAGTATATATTCTTGAAGTAAGGGAATGGCTCCAAAACGCCTGAGCTCATCAAAGTATCCTAAGTGACTAGTAACTCTTAAAAGCCTTAATGATAAATGAGTTCTAACAGACACATTTCTGAAGATTTGAAAACAGCAGTAGACAAGTTAAAGCTCATTCCTTTAACTGTCCATCTTGCTAATTTATGTCTGCTTTTGTTCTGGGGTGGTATATGCAAATTTTACAGGAATGGGGCTTGTTGTCTCTGGTTCAAATAATGGCCTTGTAATTGAGAGAGACACAAAAAATTTTGGTCAAACTGAGCCCATTGCTAATGATAGTGATTGGGATAAATTTTTTTTTTAGTCAGTGAACACTTCCTGGTTTTCTAAGATCTTTTCTCAGAATTCCAAAAGAGATGATCACTAAGTCAAGGTATTTATGAATGATCTTTTCAAAAATGGTCATGAAAGGAATATTCATCATAAATTGTTCAGATGAATCTTTTCAACTGCTTTCTTAGAGATACTTGTTTTGTATTATGTGTAAGTTTCCTACATATTATTTGAGGATTATTCTTCCATTACGTTAAGATTATTTGCCTTACTTTGTCAATTTGTAAACCTTTTGAGGAAGAATATCTAGGTACCCTAGGCATTTAGGAAGAGATCTGGCTCTGAGCTAGTATTTGATAAAGATGGTAGTGCATGTAGAAAGAAGCGTTTAAACACTTTTCTATACTCCTAACTCAGACTAGTTTCAGTTTTTTCACTAGTTCAATTTTTTTCACCAGTTTTCAATTTTTTTTCAACTTTTTTTGATTTTTGTGTACTTAAGGTAGGAAGCATGAAAGGGAAAAAACATTGGAAGACATAACACGAAATTGACACTTTTAGAGGAGATGAATATGTACTGAAATCCTGTGGTCCAGAACTATTTGACTTTAAAAAAAGTGTCTATCAATTTTTTCTTTTCTTTCTTGAATAAACTCTACTTACCTCTGGGGTGTCACATTGCATGTCTATGACAGAAAATATTTTGCAATGTTTGTAGGTCAGTGTGTAACTACAGGTCACAATTTCCGAGATACTGGAAGGAATTTGTAGGAAGTATTAAGCATAGCTGCTGCCTTGTGACCATTTGCAGTTTATAGCTTTCTTAAGCATTGTAATATGAGTCAATTTTCAATGAAACTGGTTAAAATTTTTTTGTATCGAAAACTGTAAATAACCTGGTGTTCAGGCCATGAGGTCAGAAGTTTAAATGGATTAAAAACAAAAGCTATATAGAGGAAACTGAGAGAAAATCACATTCACTTTTTTCTTCGTTTCAATAGCAACTTTTTAACTGTCAGTCCCTACACAAGCTGAGTTTGCCAGACAACGATCTAACCACATTGCCAGCATCCATTGCAAATCTCATTAATCTCAGGGAACTGGATGTCAGCAAGAATGGTAAGTCATTTTGCTTATTGTATTGAGGTAACTAAAAGGTGAATCACCATTGACTGTACAAAGACACTAGTGAAACTGTAATTTCTATAAGCTGTACAGCTAGTAGTTTTTAAGTTACTACTCTAAATCCCTGCTTACACTGAAAGATGATCTTTTATGATCTGGTTGTGATATTTACTTGTATCTCTCACATTGATTGGTTTGTAGACAATGCTGTCTGGCACTTTATATTGTCTCAAAATACATAAGATCAGTTACTTTTAATAACTTTTGTCATCTGTCACTATACTTAAGAGAGTTTTCACAAGAACTTTGTAAGTTTTGCTGGATTTTATTGTTATAATTTGTTTCATATGAAAATTGGTTTTGGTTTATTTTAATAAGCTGTTGGAAAATTGTAGTATAGTAGGACTTAGCTTTTCTGTCCTGCTCTGGGGAGGGTAACCTCTGTTGCATGGGGAGATGTATTTATGTGTCCATAGATAGGACTTGGTTCACTTGTCCGATTTGTTAAAAATCTATCATTCTGTGTAAGTCAGACTTTTATAAGTTAGGAAATGTTGTCAGCCAGGTGTTCTGTACATGGGGTTTTTGTTTTATACATGGTGCTGCTTTGGCAAGCTGGCAGATATGTGCAACTGTGAGGAAATTGAAATAACACTGTCATTGAACTTAGTTGTGTGACTTATTTGAGAGAGAAGAAATCATGCTAATTGAGGAGAATATAGTAGTTTTGGCTTACTAATTCGGAGTTAAGTAAGAGAACACCTCATTGAAATAACACTTGAAAATAAGAATTACAAAAATATTCCAAAGATTTTGTCCTTCAGTTTATTGTTTTATTTGGGCTGCTAGCTAATTAGGACCCCACAAAGAGAAGTAAGTTTTGCTTTACGAAGAAAGCATTCCAGTTGTTGAGGTGTTGGTATTTCCTTGGTTGGTTGTTGTAGCCCTATCTGTACTTAAATAGGTATTCTGTTATTTCTGCTTAATGAAGACAGTGTTTAGTGTGATAAATTGGCCTCGTTGTCATGGATCTGTTCCTGGTACAAGTGGATTGATAGTCTTTCTTAAAAAACACTGGCCTTCAAACTACTGTCACAGTAACACACAACAGAGAAAGAACCATCTTTTTGTCCTGGACTGAACTGTTGAACGTATTAACTGTTTGCAACATGAGTTCTCAGTGCAGAGGACTTAAAAGCAGCAAAAGGGGATCTGAGTGTTGCTGTTGGGAAATTCCATAGCTCATGTACGTAAATAGGCGGCTGAAGCCAGGGAGCTACTTGTCTGTCTAAAGTGGCATGGCCCTGAGCTAAGCCTACAGAGAGCTGCTGAAAGAGCACTTGTTCCTCTGAGGCATATGACATGCTATCCCAGTAAATGATGACTCTGTTTCTAGAGCTTGGGGGTTTTTTTAACACCCTTCAGAGAAATGGCAGGAGGTACGAGCTTATTTAAACTATTATCATGTGCCTGTTCTCAGGCTCCTCTCCATTTGGATAGCTTCTCTGACTAGTGTTGAACGTAAAAAATAGTTCTGAGGTTACAAGCTTGTTTACTGGGGCCATACTATCTTCCAGTAGTTCTAAAACCTCTGCAAAATTAAAAGAAACAAATTAGAATTCCTGTTTGTTCCTGCTGGGTGAAGTAAGAAATAGTGCTGTTTATTCTGTAATATACTTGGTATTATTTGAGACCTTAGTTTGTTGGCATAAGTGCCTTTCCCTTTCTCTTTTCCTCTCTGCTGTTGCAACCATGGAAAATTTTTCTCTTGACAACTGCAAGCCTACTCTCGTCCCTTGTGTCTGTTTTACTCTTTGTAAGAATTTACTGCTGGCTTTCTCATTGTTCTGATGGGTGTCTGTAAATAGGAGGTATTTTACTAGTTTTCTAAGAGTAGCAAAATGTATAAAAATCTCCAATTCTTCCTTTTTCTGTTATGTATCAAAAGAATAGAATGTAGAAGCAGTGGACTTCAGTGGAAAGAATTGCTTTCCTTTAGTTTATAAAAAAAATATAAGTATTAGTCCCCAGAAGTGCAGAATGATGACAGATGCTGAATTCTAAAATAATTGTGTGTTTCTCAGATTCCTGTGGTTGTGGCAAGTGAGTGGTGATAGTTCCTCTATTCTTCTTGAAGTATTGCTATACCATTAAGTGTTTCTTTCTGAGATGGGTTGGGCTAAATCATGCAGTGCAGATGCCTTGAGAACAAATATGCATTTATTTTTAAAGGTTGTATTTTTACATACAGAGGTTGTATTTGGTTAGGCTTCAGTTATCAAATACCAGTATACATGAAATATGATAGGACTTTCACGTAAAATATTTGAGCTGTTTCTGGTATAGATGTAATCAAATGTATTGACCAAAGTATGTAATTTTCTAAAGAGTTGATGAGAAAATGAAAAACTAAGTTTCAGATTTAAAATGTTTTGAAATTACTAATGAATTGCAATCTGGCTCACGGAGTGAGAGCTGTTGCATGGGAGAGCATCCAGTTCTCCAAGTTGAATTGCCTGCATATATATATGTGTATGCTTAATATTTGATATTTAGATGAAAGATCAAAATCGCAGGAATTTTTCAAGGTAGCAGATCCGTTACATGAAAAGTGTTAATCCAAGAAAGCAATCTTTATGGTGCTTTAATAGCATGTGAAAAATCTTGCGCTTTTAATTTCTGACTTAAATGTTTTTGGATTCATACACATGATATATAAAACTCTCTAACAGAGACACAGCAGATGTGCAAATGCTGATACTTAAGAATATTTAATAACATTTTATCAGAACAAGAATTCATCTAATCTTGTGGCCTGTCTCCAACAGTGACCAAAAGTAGAAGCCTAGGGAAAATTTAGCGAGATACTGGAAGCCAGGAGACATGCATGTTTCCCTGTATGCTCTCAGTCCAGCACCTTCTCTTATTGGGACTCCTTGAGCCAGACAGGGTGGCTTTTTTATTTACAAATCTTCATTTGACTACTTCCCTGTCAGTTTATCTACTGTTTAAAGTGATGTATGTTTTGAGACGTGCTGAGTTAGAGTACCAGCCCTTAATGGTTGTGTGTTGTGGGGTATACAGAAGTCTTTGTATAAGAGCATGGTCTGGAATGTATCCATGGCTGCTGAAGCAGTTGTGGCGCAAGTATAGCCTAAAAATACCAAGTTGCTGCTATATGTGCAGCAAGCATAGGCTAGAGTTAGTCTTAACTCTGCTTTTATTATTGGTAGAAATCAATAAATTCTGTAGCTTTTTGGTAGTGAGGACATCCACTGTCCTTTTCTGGCATTTTAACCTGATTCCCAAGGCTACTGTGAACCCTTAATATCAGAGGTATTCCATTGCTTCTTTCCAGATACACTTCAATTCTGAAATTTTTAGCTGAAGTCTAATGCTATCCTAGTCACAAAGATGAAATGACACTTGAACAAATGGTTCAATAAATAAACTGCATTCCTGCATTACCTACCGGAAATTACATCCTGCACTATACAAAGCATTGAGAGATGCCTTTTCTCCCAGCCCTGTAACCTCATGGGTTACATCTTAGAGAAGATGCAGCATATAAAATGTGAGGCCAGTATAGAAAAATTAATTTTAATTAATGTTTTATTTATGAGGCTAAAGGAAATTAAAACATTTTTAATCCTGTATGGCTAATTTTTTTATGTATTGACAGCTCTACAGGGGGAAAAAACCCCACCCACCAAAAAACCCCGCAACACCACTTTTCACCCCTAAATCAGTGTCTTTCAGGGTTAAACTTTAGGGAACAATAATTTCCTTGTGGTTCTGGAATGCCAGCCTTAACGTGCATCTAGGGCAATGTGGAAGAATGTCAAGGAAATATTTTTGCCTCTTGTTCGAAGAAGAGGAAAGTATTTATGTACAGTGTCTGATGGCATATATAAATGTACAGAAGAGTTAGCTTTACAGGTTACTAGAATCAAGTGGCTTGAAAGGCTGAAACATAGGATGAGCTGACTGCCAGGAAAATCAGGCTTTTCTGGAAGCCTGGGAAATGCACTTGAAATTGCTTGTGTCTGTGGAGTTACTCTAGTGGGAAGCAGTGAGATTATCTACTTTCCCCTCCATGCAGGTAGTGAAAGAAAATGATTGAATTTTTAAGTTCCATATTATTCAGGCCTTTAGAGCATTAAACAGCAAGATGAGAAAATAACTAGCAAGACCAAAAGTAACCTGGGGCTTTGGAAATAACAGTACCTTCATAGTCTCTTAGATATTTAGGTGCGTTTTCTTTCACAGTGATGGTACAGCAAATTTACTCATGTCAGTTTGTTATTCTGCATGGCAAAGAATCTTCATGAAAAATAGACAAACCAAACCTAAGAAAATTCCCCTCCCCTCACCCCCCTGCCTTCCAGGCATATCTGCCTATAAAGTTGTTCCAGCAATTTTAAAGAATTTTGTTAACAGATACAAATTGAAATCAAATATGTTTTCTTCAGTGTTCTAAAATAATCTGTTGATTTGGCAAACTATCTTTAATATGCTGTGTGCCAGAAGTTGGGGAGTTGGAGAATGAGAATTCAAGAAACTATCCAGTCTTCTGTTGCCCATCTGGTACATTTAGGAATATGGCTTTTCCAAGGAATTGAGAATTGTTTCTAGTTGATAGAGGGAGACAGATCCAAGTTTTATTTTCTGCAGGAAGAAGTAAGAGAGGAAGATCCTGAATACAAAATAACTTGCTGTAAATTTGCTATTTCTCTATTTATACTAACAGAGGGGCAGACAGGAGCAGGGTTTTTAAATCATCCATGATAGTGAAATGAAAGATAATTGATTTTCTGCAGAGTTCTGAGTCTGTAGCTCTGTGATAACGTATCCCTGTATAGAGGTTATAAATGTACCCTAAATGTAGGCAGCCCTTCTATTTAAAGTTTTTTTTCAAGTGTTAGTTGTACTTTTTCTTAAATACATTGTCTTATTGAAGGTACTGAAAAGAATCTGTCTGTTCACAATAAAATAATCTGTGTGTATGAGAGGATGCGAATGGAATGAAATTTCAATGCAGATAGGTTTTGAATGTGAAATTTGGGTATATATATCTGAAATTTTGAAATAAGTTTATTAAAAATGTCTTCCTGGACTCAAAAGAAATTTTTGTAATGCAGAAAAGGTATTGTAAAAGTAATTATGGGGTTTGTAGATGTGGATTTACATGTAAAGACAGCAAAGAATAGGATCATAGAATAGAACGATTTGTGTTGGAAGGGACTTTAAAGATCATCTAATTTCAACTCCCTTGGGAGGAGCAGGGACATTTTTCACTAGAACAGGTTGCTGAGAGCCCCATCCAAACCCAGCCTTAAGTACTTCCAGGGAAGGACACTTCCACAGCTTCTCTGGGCAGCAAGATTTCACCACCCTCACAGTAAAGACTTTCTTCCTAGCATCAAGTCTAAACCTAGTCCCATCCCCACCATGTCCTGTAACACTACATGCTCTTGGAAAAAGTCCCTCTCCACCTTTCTTGTATGGGCCTTCAGGTCCTGGAAGGCCGTAATTAGGTCACCCTGAAGATGACTGTATGAATTTAGTAGAATTCTCTTTTTCTGGATCTTGACTACCTATCAGAGATTCTTCTTCTAGCTCCAGAATATCATATCTATTTTTTAGGGGCGCATTGGTAGCATAGGAAACATTTTTTTCTCCTGCTCTGAGCTGAGACAAGAGTCTGTTCTTGACACTGATCGTGCTGTAATCAAATCTCTCCTGATGGGAGTTTTTAAAGTCCTTGCTAGGAGTTCCAGAGTCAAACGGGACTCTCAGCCTTCACTGCTTCTAGATAGTTAAGTCTTACCAGAGAAACAGAGTCACTAGTGTGATCCAGACATAGCACAAAGCAGAGCATACCGGAGAAAAGCCGAATTATCAAGATTAATGGCCTTTTTAAAGGTAAATCAACCAATGGTTACTAAAAACGTACATTATTTTTACTTTTCTACCAATTATTTAGTAACACAGCCAGGAACTGCGGAATTCTTTGTCCAATCATCCCAAACAACTTTTACTGCAGAATATGGAGTAGTAGAAGAAGAAGAAGAAGGTTTGGAGAACAACAATCCTCCATTTTGATGTTTTTTGCTTTTATCTATTTACTACATTAACAGACCCAAAACCTCTAAAATTTCACCTGTGAGAATCTTACATAGTAGTCTGTCACCTAATTTACACTAGTTTAGTTTCTAGTTCTTTTCTAATAGTAGGCAGTTTTTTCCATGGACAGAGGTCAAAAGCTGTGTTGTTCAGGGGGGTGAAACCCCTCAAGACAGGCAGAGAAATATTCTCTGCACTCTGGGTTCCCACATGTTCTCCCTTGCCTTGTAAATTCGCTGAGCCTACCCGCTTGGGTTGGATGCTAACTTACTTTCATCTCCCAAGGATTTAAGGCAGGGTTATCACCCTGCCTGTGTGAGAGCTTAATACTGGAATCAATCTTCTGCTTACATTCCCAGATGGTATGCTGCCTAGTGAGCACTTTATGCAATGAAGCTTCTCTGTCTTGGCACAGTTGCAACCGTGGCACTTAACTCTACCTTTGTGTTCTAGTGGGGCTCCCAGATTCTGGAGTTCCCTGCAGCTGAGGGTTTGGATAGCTCTCTGAGACTTCAGGAGGTCTGTTTGGGTGTAGGCATCTACCTGAGGAGGTGACCTCTCTGTCTGGGTTTCATCCTCAGCCCAGCAGTTGCAATGGGTAGACACCAATTTTGTTGCCAAAAAAAGGTTGTTGCATGTTGACCACTCAGTAGGACGGAGTGGCTCCTCCTCTGTGCCGTTCCTCATGAACTGCCACACAGAGCCCTCTGCCACGTCCTTCTGATGCCGCATGTCCTGTTCCTCACACTCCCGGTCTCTCACTGTACCCATTTAAGTCTCCCATGTTTGCTTGCCCCTAGTTATTCCTTTCTCCGCTGCAGCCTTGCTTGCAAAAACTGCTGGGACTTGGCTGTTTCGTGGCAGTCCTGACAGGTCTCTCAGCTGTTACTCAGTTTTTCCTGACTCCAGGAACCCCTTGCCCAGTTCAAACCTAGTGCTTAGCCCACGCAGAACTTACCATAGCCAATGGTGCTGTCACCACCATCACTATGCAATTCACCAAAGGAGAAACTTGTATCTTAGTTTTTGTAACAGGGTGTGCTTTGAATGACAGTTGTCATGTAACAGCTGAAAGTGATGGCACTGATTTTGCAGTCCAGGGTAGTAGGGGACAGGGCAGGGAAAAGCAAAGAAGCTTCCCAGTGGTTGTGTTTCATGCTTCTCTGGGTACTTGACAGCACTCCATCCACGAATTAGACATAGTTGAAAATCGTATAACCTTGGAAATTGTCCAAAACAGCATTATGAACACAACTGTTGTCCGCAACTCTGCTAGTGTTCCACATTTTGCAGTTTTACCCTGCCCTGGCATGTTTAGGTTTATGTAAATTAGTGTGTCAGACATGTCTTCAAGAAGCAGAATTACTGGCTATCCTTTTTTTCCACAGAACAGGCACTGAGGAACCTGTCTTGCTACTCATACTCTTTCTCATTTACATTATGTAGGAGACATGGCTAGAACAGGCCTAGAGAGACCTTACTCTAGAAATTGAAGGTCTTTCAAATGGTTTGAAGAGGAATGCTTGGAAGACTCTTAAGTGTTTGCTGCACTGTCTTACCTGTGCTAGTACATGAGTATAAAAGCAATAAACACCACAAACCCCCAAACTGTAATTGGAAAGGTGTTACTGCTGTCCTACAGATGAGCTTTGCATCTCATGTAAACCTGAGATGCTGGTGGGTCTGAAACCAGCTGCAGCAGGGAAAGAATTTGGGAACAGGAATGAATGTTCAAAAGGTAAGGATGGGTGGGTCAGTACTGTGCATTGAATTGTTTGGGTTCTAATGCACTGCTTACTTTGAATAATGAAAAGTGCTAGTTTTAGTTTAGAAGGTATGCAGCAATCCCACATTAAAGTAAAAGACATAAATATGTAAGAATACAGACTGTGACTGGTACTGTAAATTTCTGTTTAAAATTTCAGCTTTTGCAAACAGATCTTTCATATTTTTTGGGAGATTTGTGGCATATATTCTTAAAAATATTTTGCTGTGTTAGATTCATATGGGCTTGAAGGACAGTTGAAACAGAGGCCTGAGGGGAAAACCCACAAACAACAGCTTGCCTCTCTTTTTATGGTGGAGCTGCTTGCCCAGAACTTAGACCCAGGATAAATAGACTAGCTGAGAGAAAAAAGTAGGTCATTTGTATTCACACAAACTGAACCTATATGTTTGCCTCTGTGTTCTCTATACTTGTAAGGGTGCAGAGTGGAGTAAGTGCATAGCAGGCTGTAGTTTCATGTATTTTTCTCCAAGAGAGCTTTTTAGTGTGCCTGCTGCCTGGAGAGAATTTTTTTTTCTCTCACATTGTCCACAAACTGAGAGGTCTACCTACAGATTCCTTTGGGAGCATCACCCATATGGCTTCTAGAGGTCTCATATGTGTTAGTGATTTTCTTGCTCTGCTTTTTAGGGATTGAACCAATACTTTTTCCTTTCTCCTATTTAAGCATATTTAAAATGTTTCTGTGTGAGAAGAACTGTAACTCTCTACAAATAGTACTACAAATCGGTAGGGACTGCCACTGCTGTATAGCAGTGGTGGTTTCTGTAACTGAAGTCGGGACATGGAAGTTTTAGCATTTGTTTCTGAATTAAAATATGACCACAGTGTGAGCCGCAGAGCAAGCCCCCATCTGCATTTGGGCTGAAGCAGTAGCATGCAGGGCTGTCAGCACTGAGATCCATTTGCAGTAAAGGATTCTGCCAACAGTGGATCTGACTTCCACAATTTTCTATAGATGTGGAATTGCCAGTATTTGAGTGAAAAAAATCTTACCTGATGGAGAGAAAAAATTGTCTCAGTTTTTTCTCCCGGTCTGGAAGTTACACTGACCCTAGTGATAGGGAGAGGATTGTGCTGTGTAGGGGAGGAAATGAGTGTAACTCCAGATGGTGAGGGGGACCCCAATTACACTTACAGTCCTTAATCCATGCAGAAGGACATTTGTGCACACTTGCTCCAACAGGCTATGCCAAAAAAACCCCATTGCTCTCCAAAGAGTTATAAATCAGGTGAAATTCTGTATTTCAGTCATGTTATGTGATGAAGAACTGAGGTTGATTACCTCCAGATTTGTGTCTGTTGACCCGAAATCCCTGTATGACCTTTTTGGTATGTCCTTTGGGCATGCGCCACAGCTGGTCTTGGATAATGATTGAATACCACAAGGTTAGATGGTGAGGTTTTGCCAAGTAGAGTTCTGAATGATGAATGTTTTTTGCTTTTGGCTTCGTCCAGACAAGAATTTTAAATTCCTTTCCTTACCTTACTGCCAAATTTTCTTAAACATTCTTCTAGGGTTTCTTTGTTTTGTTTTTGTTTGTTTGTTGTGGTTTTTTGTTTGTTTGGGGTGGGTTTTTTTGTTGTTGTTGAGGGGCTTGGTGTTGTTTTTGATAGAAACTGGCCAGTGAGTTTAAAAGTGCTTGAAATTTGGGAAAACAGGGAGGAAGGAACAGACAACTAAATGCTGAAAGCTATTACAAAAATATAACCTTTGTGGTAAACTACACTACATAAAGAACTTTGCTCCCAGTTCAGTTTGGATCTGGTGGTTAAAGATGATCAGCAAAACGTATTTTGTCCTACTGTGCTTGGCAAATGTTCATGTCCACAGGCACAATGGTTTGTATTTTTTTGGAAAACAGTAAGCGTGATCTGTAAACCAATTGAGCACTGAAACGTGTTGGGCACGTTGGCCACGAAAAGTGGTTGTTACCATGTAAAGTACAAAATGAATGATATGTTGAAGAACCTGTCCATGTAATGCTTTTCAATAGAAGTGGAATAAGGCTGCAACAGACCAGGTGATCTGTTGCACTGTCTTCTATAATCCTTGAGTATCAGTGTTTCAAGAAACCAGTAAAAAACCCCAAAGAAAAATAGGATTTAGAAAGGAATGTGGATCTCAATTTGCAGTACTCACTTAATGAGAGGCTCACAGAAGGATTGAGTTGGCTATCAAATGGATTAATTAGCACAGTGTTAAAAATGAGTGCAGAAATACTGTGGTCACAGAATCCCTTGAGATTTGCTGAGTTTTCTTAATGGGGAAGAAGATTCAGAGCAATGAGGATAGATGAAAAGCAGAAAAACAAGGAACAAATCCTCTTACAAAGCACCCTTTACAGCCCTGTTTTCCATCCCTCATATATTTTTCCAGCATCTCTCTGCTGCCTTATTTATTCTTCTTTCATAGTTGCTTTTTGAATTTGTTTTCTTGGTGGGAAAAATGAAAGAATACTGATCCAACAGTAGCTGCACGCAGGAGTATAGCTCCGGAAAAGGGAGTGGTCAGAAGATTGTTATATAGCCAGTTAGTAAATGCAACTTCCAATCACGTGGTAGAGAGTAGCAGTCTCCTGATTTTTTTTTTTCCTAGCTTCCGAATGTGTATTACAAATATTAGGTGTATTTCATGCTGTCATTCTCAATATGGTGCTCTTTTGAATGATGGCCATTTATCTGTAGTGAAGTGCTGAGTGAGGATGGTGAAAATGGTATGTATCATAATGATTCTGGCTTGAAGAGGAAGCAAAATTAAGTTCCCAGGCTCCTCCATTGTTACGTTTCTCATATCAGTTGAATTTCTGTTACTAATTTGTTGTTAAAACTGTTGCTGCCTCTTGCCCAAGGCATAGTCAAACAGGAGACTATGGTAGTGTCCTCTGATTATATACAAAAGCATGCTGATTTAACATGTCTGTATTTGGATAGCTAATATTTTATTTGGCTGTTCTTTTGAGAGTAAGCTTACATTGACATTCTCCCCTCTAGAAGATGTGCTATGTGTTTTGGTTTTTATGTAGTTACCACAAATTTAAGCTTTCTGTCCTTCCATGAATTCATGACACAGAAAGTGGAAACTAGTATCAATATTACAAACATAAGGTTTAATTTGTTGGACTAGAGCAATCTTTTCATCCCAGGACCAAACTGAGGCCAGTAGTGTGATCATCTTCCAGAAAAACTAAGCTTAGAGAATCTCTCAGCACAATTCAAACAGTGAAACTAAGGGCACAGAGTGAGTGTGAGACTCTCTGCCTCCAAGCTCTGCCTCCAAGGAAGAGCTTAGCAGTGGTTTATTCTAATTAATGTAAATACTTATTTTAAGAAGGTAAATTTGTATCCTCAACAATAAAGAGGTCTTGATTTATTTTTCAGACACCAGAAGGTCACTTCATACAAATCATCTGTAACTTCATCTCTACAGGCTCAGGGTATTGTGCCACGTTAGATGCTTTCCATGTATGGATATTCTTTTTGCTGAAAGAGGTTTATTGCTACAACTGGAATTAAGATCATGTATATTTAAGTTTGTTGGAAGTGTGTTTCTCTTTGTAGTGACTATATGACAGCAATAGATAAGGTACAGTTCTAGTCTGTCTTTGGTAGTTTCCTAATCTTTCTTGGACTTGAAAATAAAATTACTGCTTTACAGAAATGAAACTTTATTACATTATAAATATTACCTTTTTAGTTTTGATTTTGTACTGAGTAATGAAATAAATTAGATTAGTATCCTGTTGCCATCTTCTGCTTTGACTCCACTCACAGCTCCAGTAAACGTCACATGGCTGAACTCACACATGTGAACACGTACGCACACACACATATATAAAAGTATATGAAAAGCTATATTTTTATTTACACGTGTGCATATGCATGAACATGCATGATAGTCAAGCAGAAGTGTCAGAAATCTTGGCCTGTATTACCACTGATGGTTCAGTTCTTCCTGGTCCCTTCTGCTTCTGAGTTTAGCAAGTTATTTCCCCAAAATGTCCATGATACTTATATGTATTTGAGCACCTGGATTAACGGGATGTCATAATGTTTTTTCTTGCCTTTCACCTCTCAGTAATAGAGTACAATACCTGCTGTGGGTCAAAAGTAATAGTTTCAATGGTAGTATGACAAACAAGTTCCTGTCAAGAAAGACCTAAAAGTCTAGTTTGAAAGAAATGGTGTCACTACTTTAGTTGAATTCATGAAAAAGTCAGCACAGTGACTTTGCCACTCATTATCACCAATTGATTAAAGTATGTGTTTTGTCACTACTTTTCTTGTCTATTGCCATCTCTTAAGTCCTGAAATACCAGATCAGTCTTGTTACTGCACAAACATAGAATCAAGCTTTAAGATAACATCAAATAGTCTGCAATTTCTTAAGTAAGTAAAAATATTACTTAGCAATTGATGCTTAACCACGTGTTCTCAGAAAAGATTCATGGAGAGGCATAACCAAGTTCCACCTGCCAGCCTGAATGAGAAGTGATGCTGCCCTTGTCTCTCTGTAGCTGGACTGTTAATGTCATTTCAAGCAGCATGAAATTTCATGCTCTCAATAATCTAAAAACAAGTGTTCACAGAGTATAGTTCCTTCTCAGTGGTCTTGTTCCCTGGGTTCAGTTGCACTTTCCACATAAAGCACTCACAAACACAATTACATGCATTAACTCAAAGGTGAAGAACTAAGATTTGTTACCTGGAAAAAAAAATTCATTTTAAACTAACTTTATTTACTAGCATATGGGGTTTTTTTCTTGCAAACAACAGTGTATTCTTAATCCAAGTAGAAAGATATCAGTATGAATGGTTATTGTACTTAGGACAAATATATTTAAAATAAAACCACCTGTCCCAGGGTATAAGAACATGTTGCAAAAGCAACTGCAGTTGTGATAGCAGTGGTTTTTTGGGTGGGTTTTTTTTTACAGTATATATATAGTAAAGATGGATGTAAAGGTCTTGCATGGTAGAATGATTCAATACTGATTTCCTTCTGACGTGGTGGATATGTCATATTCAAGGCCTGCTTTATCAGTTTCTGTCAAATACAGATTTGGCAGATATGTAGAATTCAGCTCCACTCTGGCATTTCCAGAGATAACCTTGGAAAAAATGTTTTTAATTTTTAATTTATTGTTTTAATTTTCAAACATAAGTGTGCTGGAGTATTTTTTGTCCTTCTCTCAAATGATGTAGAAGCTAACAGCAAGCATACATGAAGCATACAGAAAGCATGCCTGCATTTTGGGGTATCTGTTCAGAACTGTGAAGCTGTAAACATACTTCAAGATTTGAAGCCTTACTGTTTCACCCGGATGTTATACAAGCCATGGATTTGCTAAACAGATCCTGTTGGAAACTTCGTGCTACCAAGTGGTTGTCTTTTTTAAAATAAATGATACTGGGACAGAGGTTCTCATCTTAAGTACACTCCAAAGCACAAGTACTTTAAGATTTTGCAATAAGCAGTGGGAATTCAGTGTTTGTAGCTTGATGAGCTGCCTGCTAACCTGTAACATGAAAAGCTTTAGGAGTAGTATAGTAAAAAACATGATATTGCACAGTAGAGTTTCTTGAATGAAAACCGTATGTAAAATGAGACATCAGAAACACAGTTCACTAGTTGCTAAATGAATCAAAGTTTTTATGGCTAGTGGTTTCATGTGCATAATTTTTATGCATGTGGTGGAGTCTAATAATTAAAGGCTGTTTTTCTACCTCTTTCTGTATCTTGCAGGCATACAGGAGTTTCCAGAAAATATAAAAAACTGTAAAGTCTTGACAGTTGTTGAGGCAAGCGTAAATCCAATTTCAAAGTAAGTTTGTAAATTTTTTTGATGCTTTATATTTTGTGCAAATACTACTGAGTCTCAAATTTGCCCAAGACGTGTGCCAGCCCTTGGAGGTGAGAGCAGAGTTACCTGAGAAGTAGCTTCATTAACGTTGTTGCACTGTGATCCAGTATAGCTATCTCATTAAAGTGCTTTGCCAAAGTTAATAGGCTATGTGGCCTAACCTTCATTGTACCATGTAGCTTTGTCAGCTTGTTGAAATCCATCACTTCTCTGTGAGTGTAAAAAACATGCAGAGAGTTTCCTTTCTTAATAAGAAAAATTCTGCTTTAAGATGCATTTCTGCTGTAGTGACAGAATTAATTTGCCAGAAGTAGCACTGCCACAGATACAACATACCTCTTCTGGGAAAAAAGGTGTTGTGTATTTTTAAATTTATCCTGTTGTTTCTACTGAATGCCTTTTTCACATTACATGTCAGGAGATCACAAGTACATAGCAAAGCTACATTTATTTGTATTTTTTATTGCCTGTAGACATTTTTCTCAATACTTGCAAAAGACATTTTTCTCAATACTTACAAATAATTTTGAAAGTCATCTTATGGAGAACAACTGTCTAGTGTGACTTTAGAGAAGTTTTCCCCCTTAATTTTATCAATATGTAAGGCTTCAGTACTATACTGTTGCTTAAGAAAATACTACTTAATGCCCTGAATATAATTGTAACAAAGGTACTACATTGTTTTACTTCCATATAGGCTGCCAGATGGATTTTCTCAACTGTTAAACCTAACACAGCTGTACCTGAATGATGCTTTTCTTGAGTTTTTGCCAGCCAATTTTGGCAGGTAAGTTGAACATGAAACTTAATATCTGCATGTAGCTTTAAATTTCTGCAGAGCAGTTTCTTCTGGTTCTGAAGCAAAGTGGGTACTGGAGAGAGTGTACATTACGAATTGACAGTAGTTACAGGAAAAAGAAGCCCTGAATCTATATCAGCAGCTTTTAATTTTGACTTCTGAAGGACAGACAGAATGCTTATGAAGGGCCTAAAACTCATTTACATTCTTGTTTCTTTTCTAACACTAGTCAGGTAAGTAAGGAAGATCAGTATTTTTGAAATTTATATTGCTTGTCATTTAGTTATTGGAGGGAAGCAAATAATGACAACTGTAATTCTACTTGTCCTGCCTGTCCTGGATACACAAATTACTTCATGCACAACTATAACTCTCAAGTCCTTTATTGCCAGGAATATTTCTGAAAAACTTGGCATATTTATGGTGTGCTGACTGTGCAAAACTGTTACATGTCATAGTTTTAATACAAGATAAATACTAAACTGCTACCTCTGTAAAATAGATTAAATCTTGGGAGCAAAAGTGAAAGGAGAACTCCTAGATGAGCCTAGGTCATGCTATCATTACCACGCAGATTTCAGCCATTTCTGCAGCTTTCCTCTCTCCATTCTTATTTTATGCTCTCTTTTCCTAGATTTCACTTTCCTGCCCCATCCCGTGTCCAGCAAGCATCTCTTTCAGAAAATACAGCTATTAGTTAACCAGTCATGTTGCTACGTGAAAAAATTGCCTTAGGCTGTATGGTTATATTTGGGTCAGCACAGTTTGCAAGAGATAGCAAAGCCCCCAGATAATGCTGCAGCAGTCTGGCAGATCAGGAGATGTTCAATGGAAGATAAGCAAGATGGCTCTCCACTAGTGACCATTAGTTCATTAGTCATCTGTGCTCAGAGCTGTTCACTAGTTCTTCTCTGTTACCAGTCATTCCCTGATGAATGATTAAGAGCACCAGATCTGCTGCACATTCAGCTATCAAAAAAGCTGCTTGTGATGCAAAAGCATTATTATCATGCTTTTTTCTGGTGCACAAAGTTTGCGTTTCAAAAGCCCTCATTAAGGTTGAAGAAGAAAAAACTGGAATATCCATAAACTTCTTGGAATTCTAATGATTGTCTATGCTTTTTTTTCTGTTCTGTTTTTTAATAGTCTAACCAAATGGCAAGATTTTCATAGTAGAAACAGGCATTATGGATGAACTTGAAGACCTCAGGTTGACACAGCTGATCCTTTAAGTAGTTAATCTTACACATAATACACATTAAAAATTCTCATAATTCTTTCTTCATCACTGTCTGCTTCTCTAATGCTTAACCATTAGTGAAATGGAGAAGTTATTAATTACTAACATTTTAAGGATAAATCAGGTACTGAAGACAACTTGAAAGCAAATTCTCCACTGTAGTGTTTCTCTTGACAGAAGAATTCTACCTTGGTTTTTAAAATCTAGTGACTTGCAACATCCTGTTATATAGCTAGCAGAATGAATTTGAGGTACTCATGTATGTAAGTTTACCTGCTAATAGAAGTGTTGTGTAGAATACATAATGTTCTATAGGAAGACAGTGTTTAGATCAAATAAATTAGAGAACAATGAAACATTAAAATACCATTTTAAAGTAAGGTTCAGACCCTTTTGACATTGAATACTTCTGTTCTGTAAGTGATGAGACTGCTCTGCCATCCCACAGTCTTACAACTAGGTATAAATACTTTCTTAGTGCAAGGTCTTTTAACTTGTGCTTCAGAATATGGAAGTACCTCTTTTATAAACAAAAAAAAAACCTGTGGTAAAAGCTTTTGAAATATTTATTCTCATAAAGGACAAGCCTTCAATTTCTTCCAATAAGGTTCTTTTTTTTTTTTTTTTTCCCCCCTGTATATGGTGTTATAGCTATTACTTTTCATTATTTAGGAATACGTGAAGTAACTGAGTTCTGTTGCCTGCTCTTACTGGCAGCTATTGTCAATAATAATGTCTCCTAAAAATGAAGTCAATACATATTACAGCTAACAAGGTCTTTATGCTCTGTGTGTCAGGTTAGAAACCTGGTTTCCTACATCTCTTTTTTGTTGACTGTTCATTGTTTCTACAGTTTAATTGCTATCATTTTTCATGAGTGTTGTCCCCCATTCTCTCACTTGCTGTCATTTGTAGTGTTTTCATATCCCTCAGTTTATTAGACTAAATAAAATTCTGTTTCTTTCTGGTGTGGCAGGTTTTTCTTTGTGTCTGATTATATTAATATATCTTGGAACAGGTTTCAGTTTTAATTAATCTTCTTTTTGACAGAGGATGATGACATATATAGCTATATTTAGAATTAGAATTTAGATCTCTTCATAGCTTGCACAGTGTCATGATTATCTTCTTGTTTCTCTTGGAAATGTCTGTGGTTATGCTCCAATGTTCCAATTATCCTTTTTGCAGCTGCCTAGTGTAATTTCCTACGCAATCAGTTGATGTATTGGACAGTTCAGTTAGAAATGGCTGATGCCTACAAGGAAATCCTAAGTACTTGGCTTGTAGTTTTTTCTAATTTTTTTAGTCCTTAAGATTGTACAAAGTTTTTTCCCCCTACGGTGTCTTATTAAATCACTGTATTGTCTGTGACAAAAACCAAGTTAAACATTTTTCTGATCCTAAAAGATTGCTATTAAAAAATAATTTGAACCGGATAGTCCTAGAAGGAGTCTCTGAGCACCTCTATCAGTAACGCTCACCCTGATGCTTAGGAAAGAAATTTCTCATACTGAAAAACACTTCCAGTATATCCATGCAGTGTTTAATTGCATTTATCTCCATGATTTATTCTCATCTTCAGAATTTGTGCTAAAGCTTTCCATAATTGTGACGTCAAGATTATGCAGTTGTTTTTCCACTTTTTTATGAGTATTGTATATTTGCTGTCTTTCAATGATGTTGTTCTTGTCTAGCCTGTTAGCCTTACTAAAAGTCACCAGACTTTTGATATGATGTACTCATTCCTTTGGAATTTTCAGGGGACAAAGTGGGGTTTCTTCCTCCAGTCCCAAATTCAAATTTGAATGCATTGATATTGGCACAGATCATGGCATTAGCCTTCACACCAGTGCACAGATATCTGAGAATTATTATGCTTACATACGAAAATAGTCTCTGTTGTATTTAAATACATAATGTATATTTACATTTAAATACACATTTATATTTAAATTTAAACATTTAAATTACATTTATATTTACATTTAAATATTTAAATATATAAGTAGAACATGTTAAACTTGAAACTCACTGCTTGCTCATTTTGGGACAGGGTTTTAAAAGGCAAACATTATTTAGTAATGGGTGTTTAAGATAAGCAAGGATTTTATCTTCAGTGTAATTCTAAAAACCTAGGAATGTTGTCTGTGATGGGATATTGCTTCCAGAGCCTCTTTACTGTGATGTTGCAATTAATTTGCTTTATATCTACTTTCTCAACAACTTGCCAGTAATATTTGTAGTAGTAAATGGTTTTAGTAGTATCTACTTTGGGATATTTTTTGCATAAATGTACAGTGATAATCAAATTTAGTTACATATGTGTATACATGTGTTTTGCAGAAACTTTTGTAAATGCAGCCTGCGGGATGCATACATTTTAGTCCGCTTGCCCTTATATTTTAGTAACAATTTAAAATAAAAATATTCTGCTTTAGGAGAACTGCAAAGGAGGTGTAAAGTAAGGAACATCTCTCAATGCAATGTTTTTATATTTCCAAGGAATGACTGCTTGTCACATAGCAAGTTTCTGAGTGTACCAACTGTATGTTTCTTTTACATTTTTTACAGGTGGTATAGTTTAAGAAATCAGATTTAGGAAGGATATTGATCTCCTGGCAAATTGTTCATGTAGAAATTTTGTTTTATTGAAAAGTTGTGCTGCATTTTAAAAGCAGGCTAAGATGGTTATGGTTAAAGAACAATACAGAAAAAATAATTTTTAAGCTATTACAGAATATGTACTTTAAGTTGAATAATACCTGTTAAAACTTTGCGCATTGGTGGTGTGCAGATAGTTCTGTGGTGATGGGTTTTTCAAGTTCAGAAATTAAATATTTCTGTATAAGTAGGACACATCTTTGCCACAGAATGGCACAGATTATATATTCTGCCACTATGAATTCCATTTTTCCTTTAGTATAGGTGAATTAGTTCTCTATTTCTTTTCCAAATTAAATGCCAGTTCTTCAGGTCCATTATGGCAGTTCAGATGCCCAGTTTGGATGGATGTTGCGTGCTTAGCACCAGCAATTTAAAGAACAGCTACACTTAGTATTTGATGTGCATTATTTTAAACTTGAATTAGCTCCTCGAGTCGTAACAGAAGAGGTGACAACTGCTTCAGTCCAGTATTTCTCATCAATTACTAGAAGAAAATTACATGTTTAGACACAGCCTGTATCTCCCACCCAGGAGAGGTTGCAAATGTTTTCCTAGTAGCTTCTGTGAAGCTCTACACTTAAGAAATTCGATATACAGATCTTCATTCTCTTAGGGCTAGCTGAGGAAAGATTAGAACAGGAAGGAAGGTGACAAAGCTATGAACTTCTCTGTCACCAAAGGCAGTCTCTAAGTTCACAGAATTAGCTTATTACAAGTGTCATACAGTCAGTTTTGGCTAAAGTCAGCAAAGTGTGGGTGTGCATATTCATAGTTTAGCATATGAATGGAGATTTGCTGTCACTGCATTCAAAAGAAATTTGACTGCATACGTGAGTTGTGAAGAAAAACTACAAACTATGTAGCTATCTTCCCTGTCATCAAAAGCAAAACACCAGCTGAAGCCTAATGCAGTGCTTGGTTCAGAAATCAAAGCTCAAAATGTTCATTCACGTCTGAGGGTTCTTAAACGAGTTCTGTTTTGTACTAGATTGGTATCTTAGGGTGCTGGTAGGGTAGGATGGCTAGGAAGTCTTTCTCGCTTATGTTCTAGATGAGCAGCAGTGCTACTACCATGAATGCGGTTTTTACTAGGGTATTCTTTCACCACTGTTAGGATGTTGGGATTTTGGGGTTTTTTTTCAGAAGTTGGAGGGAGGAGGTTCCCCTCCAGCAGTTGCTACCAGATGGCTGCTTGCAGTGCAGGGCTGCTGACCTCTGCTCTCTTTCTTAGGTTATTTGTGGGCATGGCAGATTGCTGCTTTCAAGCTCATCCAAAAATGAGTTAATGTCTAGATGAAAAATAAATATTGTTTTCAGCTTTCTGTTTCTACATGAAGTATAGTTCTTACCACTTAATAAAAATTAAGGTTTTTGTCTCTTTCCTTAAAATGCACTAGTAAGCACCTTCAGGAAAGACTGGTCTATTCACTAAGCTCGTTTCTGAGTCAGGGATCTTAATGCCCTATTTTGTGTAGTATGAGGGCTGTCAGTGGGACACATGTAGAACTCTTGTCATTACGGTCCTGTCTGTACTTAAACCAAACTCAGTTTCTTCATTTTTTTTAAACAAATAGAGCTTTGTCACTTTTGTCCCAATAAAAATTCACTGGGAATGGTACATTGGTTGTGTGTCAAAACTGCTTGGAACTTACTTTGCCCAAGCAGCTGAGGTGGGGTTTAGAGGTTATTCATCTTGCAACCAAGAATATACTGGAAGAAAGGTCAAACCACCTTCTAACAGAAATATCAAAATGGATTAAGAAGCTGACCAGAAAAAGAATATGGAAGGAAATCCAAGATTAATTTAAAGGTTGTTTTTATCAGGTGGAAGACTACAGGTATTCCTCAGATGCGGCTTTCTATATTAAACTGATACATTGTCAGTAGTAGAAATTGAACATCTTATATTGTGTGAAGTGATCCTACCTTTCCGTTATTTCCTGTGTACTTTTCATTATGATGATAACATGTACCCCTAATTAATCCAATGAAGTGTTTCAAAATCTTTGGGATGAAGGAAAACAAATGTGTTTGAACAGGTGTAGAAAAGCAGGCAAGTTTGTTTGTTGATTTACCAAAATCAAACTCCAACCAATGAATTCAAAATAACATGCAAATTTTGCACAAAATTTCATCTTAATGTTAGAGGGGAAAAAAATTTCAAACTTACAGATTTTTTTTCTTTTAATTCTGTAATGTAAATAAGTTCTGAGATTGCTTTTGTCATGAAATACAGAATATTTTAGTAATTTATTATGCCTTTCTGTTACAGATTAACTAAACTCCAGATATTGGAACTTAGAGAAAACCAGTTAAAAATATTGCCAAAGTAAGTACAGTAGAGTTCTAGAAATTCCTACAGCATTTATTTTAACATTAATCCAACTGTACCTCTCTCCTGAAATCTAGCATTTTTTTAGTCCCTGCCTTGCAATTCTCACTTCCTTTGTCAAACAAGCCTAGGCTGATGGTGTTGCACTTCCTGCTGTTCTATGAACATGAGCAATGCTCTGAATTTTCCAACTGGGGCTCTAGAGCTCCAAGCAGGTTAACAAAGATACCAGAGGTCAATGAAGAAGGAAACAGATCCCAAAAATGGGATGTGAATAACCACCTGCAGAGTCATGAATATGTTGTGGTGTACTGTAAAAGGGATCTTTCACTGGCAACAGAAATTGGTAGAGTTGCTGTTTTTGGTGGATGTTAAGAAGTTCTGGTGGAGAAGACAAGGTTCTAACAATTGAATATTCACTCTGTCCAACTCATATGCTAGGAGAGACTTGTGTGCAGTAGGCAGAAGTGAGAATTGCCAGCTTTTCAAATACAACAGCCAGTTTTTTAGTGATGGTAGCTAATTATATGCCTTAGACATGATCAAGAGTTATGTTCTATTGGGATTCCCTTTTTAAGTGCCTAGATACTGTACTGTAGAGTGTGCTGTATAAGCAAGCCAGAACTCCTATTTGGAATGACATGTACAGCATCAGAAAGTGTGAATTTACATCTTCAAAGTGTGAAGCATTCTGTGGTATAAATAGTCTCAATCCTCTTTGGCTCTTTCTGCTATCACTAGTTTTCAGCAGAAAAAAATTAGAGGACGTGTAATTCAGAGTGGTAGCTCTCTAAATTAAGTTACTCCCAACTGAGGATACAGTAGCTGTAATTAAAACTTACAGCTAATACAGATTTTGTTTATAAGATCACTCTGACCTTAATTGCCAAAATTAACACTAACAGCATGAATTACATGAAATACTTTTAAAAGCACAGTTTACTCTTGTAGTGATAAGAGACACTTAAACAAATGCGTTAATGCATTTAAGTCAATCGTTCCCTCTGTTGAAGGTGCTAGGAATTTTTTTTACTTCAGTGTTTTTAAAGCTTCATCCTTGATTGAAAACTAAACAGCCACTATCATGAATAGGTCCTCTGTATCACTTCCATAATAATTCGCAGTAGATGCTGAGCTGCCACCCTTATTAGTCTATTCTGGTACTCTTACAGAACATGCTATACAGCTAAAACGTGTAGAAAATCCAAAGCAGTTTTTTGATGCTAATAAGATGTAGCAGTAGGTCCTAATATTTTTGCTATGGAATACCAATATATTTTCTTATTTTTCTATGACTCTCATCTTTCTAATATTTTAATTCTTACAGCAAATTTTTTCCTATTTGTAATAAGAAATGTATTTGGATAAATTGTACATCCCTCTTTCTGAGTAAAACATGCATATAATTTTTGACACTAAAGTATGAAGTACTTGAAAGAATCTTAATCAAAATGGGTAATTAATGCCAACACACTAAATCAACCTTAATTTATGCCAAATTTTATGCCAAATATACATCATTTTGTTCGGAGCTTATCTACATCCAGAGATTGCAAGTGGCAGCATTATAATGCAAAACAGCTCAGTGAAACTATTTTTACTGAAAGGAAAGCAAAAACACACAGAGACTATTTTAGAGGCATATTTCTGATAGGTAAATTGGAAAGATAAGTCCAGTAAAAACATGATACTTTCTTTTTTTTTCATTTTTTTAAGCTTCTGTGGCCTAGTTGTCAATAAAAAGAGTAAGCTTTTTAGAAAGAAGCAAGTTATTTGAGAGTATAATTACAGTGATTTGGGCCCGATCTTGCCATCACACACACCGCCCTTGAACTGTATGCCTCTTGAAGTAAGCTGTAGTGTTAACCTTAATGAAGTCATCTGTATACAACAGAATTTGAGGCATAATTTAGGCTATCTGATCCCTTAGTATTGAGTTGAATTGACACCAAGTTCAATAATATGAATTATGAAAGAGGCTTTCAGTTTATGGGAGGGATTACATAGCGCTATGTCAAAGATGGAAATAGGTGTAACTCTGTGATCTAGTTAATGTTTGTTTCAACATCCTTTGGTGTTAATTTTTCCTGCTACCGTAACATTATTGGAAGCCTTGTTTGCATTTTCTCTGAAGGTAATTCTCTATAAACAATACACAAAAGCAAGGAGATATTAGTCCTAGAATATCTGAAAGTGCTATTATCCAAGCAACAGGGAAAGGAAGGAATATTACCAAGACTCTCATCTTGCAAACACGTTTGTCTATGTTTTATACTTGAGTGGATGTGTTTGCTACATTACAGTCACATTGGCAAGGGAAAAAAAGGCCCAAAATCAATAAAGTTATCTTGCTATCCTGTCATTGTTACATAACATTGGTTTGCATAGTGTGGTCTGTGAAGTTTCAAAAGCTACAGAACACTATGTTAGATGCTTTTAAAGGAGTTCTTCAGCAGTGTCTGTGGGAGACTCATTGGGGCAAATTTGTTAGGAACATACAGCATTAAAATTGGTATAGGCATGCTCTTACAAAGCTTTGTGAGAATAATCCTCTGCAGGATTTCAGAGGGACTCAGAGTTTAGGTAGAAATTGCAAAAGAATGTTAGGAGTTGGCTTACTGATAATCATCCCGTTCATTAGCTTTGAGAAATGAGGGAAATTGTTTCTTGGAGTCTTTTGAAAGTAGCCTTTTCTTGGTTTTTGGTTTTTTTTTTTCTTTCTCTAGGACAGTAGGAATGTTAGCTAGAGGCTTTTCTTCAAAGCCTGTGTATACTATAGGTACAGTGCAAAAAATGCTTCTGCTTTTGTCTTGGTCTTGTCTTCAGCTACTTATGTTAAATTCCTGGTTTGTCCCCAGCTTAGTTACTCCAATGTCATGAAAATCAATTTTCTAAACAAATGTTGAGTCTCCTTCTTGGAGATTATTTAATTAATAATATTAATAGTCACATTAAATTGCTTTCAGTAAATTAGTCATTTTCCAATATATTATTTTTGAACTGTTTGTTCAGAGCAACTGAAGAGTTTACGGTATTTGAATAAAAGCTGAAGTTTTGAATAGCTGCATAGAGAGCATCTTATTCTCATGCAATTTTTTGTTGACGAAACTAGTGTGATATTCTGATAATTTACAAGACTCTACCATTTAGAAGCTTTTATATTTAATTTTTCCAGAATTTTGTAGTACATACACAATTGCAGTTTATATATGAGAGTTTTAGGTACTACTAATTGTTCTGTGGAAATCTGTTATTAAATAAATAGAGAACATGATGTAGTATGAGGAATTCACAGCCTCTTAAAAAATACTTTCAGGTAGAACTGCTATTGACTGTGAAGTACCCAGTGTGTAGACCACCATGTGCAGTGGTAGATAATCTCTGTGGAGTCCCCAAATAGAGGAAAAATGTTTCCAAAAAAGCTTGAAGTAATGGATTTTACTTTTATTTCAGACATTTATTTAATATTTGCTATAAGTTAGGTTAAAGAGGTATTGATGTGTCACAAAATCCAACTTTGTAATCTTATTTAATGTATGACTAGAGAAATAATTAGGGTTCCACTTGTCATGTGGAAGCAACTTAGTCAGCAGCCTGGAGAGGTAAAAAGGTAGTGTTGGTAACTGTGATTCAACAGTGCTCTTCTCTGTTTTCCCTGATCACTAGGCAGTAGTCTTTGAGAAGAAAACATGTAGTTAACCAGCCTTTGACTGAAAGGATGTATTGTACTGTAGGTGAGGAGCTGAACCACTCAAAAGAAGAGATGCGCCATTGGGTTGCTCTTTATCATGAAGATTTCTTTACTGGTCTTCAGTTTTTGCAAGCTCATCTGTAGATGTGTTGTAGTGTACTCTTTGTGTAACACTCAACAGTCTGCAAGATCAGTGATACATGCCTGGTTGAACAGTGTGTGAAAAATTGACCTTAATTAGGTATGATACCTGTTTCAGAATAGCATCACTACTTAATACTTATTAGTAGATTTTTGTAAGCACTGGAAGATCTGATGTAGGTAGTATTTTCTTAAATCTAATTCTTTATTAATTTCATTCCTGTGTAGAACCATGTCCAGACTGACTCAGTTGGAGAGACTGGACTTAGGAAGTAATGAATTCACAGAAGTGGTGAGCTTTGCATCTTTTATAAATCTCCTTATCCCTTGATCTGTTTTTAATAAATATGAAAATAAAAACATCAGCTTAAGAGTTCTGCTACCAAGCAAGTATTACTTATACCTTATAGTACTTTATGGAGCCTGTTACAAAACTTATGTGTGTGTTCTTAAGAATGAGAGGATGTTTTTACTCCATTTTAAAATAACACGGTTGTATAGTGTGGTTACTGTACTGGTAAATAATTAATAGTACTTTGTATTTAAATTATAAACATAATTATTTGGCTTAGGATAAATTCTAAACACTTATTGGTTATAATGTATTTAATGTTACAGTTTTGTGCATAACCTGCTTTTATTGTGCACAAACTAGATTCAAGGGAAACTATATTAATTTTAAGTTTGAGTAGTGTTCAAAGTAGTATTTTAAAAGTTGAGGTGCTCTGATTTTTCCTTCAGCATAGATTGACTTGTTTCTTGTTTGTGGTCTCAGAGAAACATATATCTTGTATTTAGAGTCACAAAACATCTCTCTGCTTTTACAAGTACTTTCCTGGGTAAAAGAATTGAAATAGAAGTATAATGAAACTTGCTGACCTGCAATACAATAGAGTCAAGCCTTTGTGTGCCGTTAGTAGAATATGCAGAGCTGAACACTTGCCTAATGATGTGGTTTGGAAAATAGGAGAGTGTGTTTAAGGAATTTTTCAACATTATGGTTAATCATCTAGCCCTTACTATTACTGCCATATTCTCATCACAGGGTAGATATTTGTGTAGGAGCCTTAAGCTAACATTTGAGTTATGACTTTCTCTTGGAAAATGAGTTATTGGGAGTCAGGACTGCAACTTAAGCAGAAATCCTGTCTATTTACTATATAACAAAACTTACTTAGTCTTTATCTGAACTTGGCTGTAGTTATTAAGGTGCAGTAGTACCTCTTTGGTATTACTTTCTCAGGAGGGAAGTTTAAATAGAAAAGCATATGCAACATGGATGTTTACCAAGGAGGGGTCTTTCCCTGGTACATAAGACACTGTTAACAACAAGTTGTAATGGAAACACAATCCTGCACTTCATTTTATGGATGGAGTGGTTTGCTTGTGTCATGGAGATGCACCATTTGTTGATAGAAAAATGAAATTTGTTTCGATTTTCCCCCAAACCAAAAATTCTGGGATTTTGTAAAACAGGTCCTCTAAGTTGATGGAATTCAAGGTTTTTTAGACCTCTTATATCAAAATTGTACATGTAACATGTACTTAAAGTGTGTGCCTGTTGAAAAAGAATACTTTCTGTAAAAAGCATTAAACCAACAGAAAGCCTTTCTCTAAGATTATTTGGTTCTGTGGTCAAGTTCTTAAAAGTTTTTGTGTATCTAGTATATATTTTAATTTCAAAAGTGAAATATCTGGGTTTTCTTTGATGACCCAGTGAAAAAAGTGTGTATAACAGCTATAGTAAGACACTATTAAAGTTGCAATAGACAAATCACTGGAGTTGTTTTTGCCATTCACTGGGGTTTTTCATAAGTTTTTTTTAAAATGGCTCCCCATTACAGCCTGAAGTACTTGAACAACTGAGTGGATTAAAGGAATTTTGGATGGATGGTAATAGACTAACACTTATTCCTGGGGTAAGTTCTTCTGCTGTGTTAAACATAAAGTACTTTAAATTATGCAGTTATTTGCTTTGTCAGTGATCATGTATGTTGAAGTTATGTAGTTTTAGTGCTACTTAAAGCCAAAAGGCTAAATGGCACTTGAATGCTTAACTAGTCCACTTAAAAATTATCACTGATCATGAGAGCTGCATTCACAGCTTTTGGGTTTGGTTTTTTTTCATTGAAAGTTACATAGTTCTCATCTGAAAATTATGTTGCAATTTAGGAAAACGGGTAAAAATCTAAAATCAAATTTAGGGCTGAATGGTCCTTCCAAAAAGGGATTATTCTGTGTTAGACAGCAAGTAGGAATTTACAGGATAAATATGTTGTGTGGATTTTTACTGGTCACAGCTGTAAAGCAAGCAGTGCCAATTTTGGTGCTGTGTAAACAGCAAGCTTAGCCAGTTCCTGAGAAGACAGTCTGTTGACTTTGTATGGGTTCCTGACATCTTTCAGGATTACATGTGGTCCAGACTGACCTATTATTACAGTACTTGAGAACCTGTGCTTAAGTTGTAGCAAACTAATAAATGAAAATTTTAAATTTGGGAAGCAGCTGGTTTGTTTGTTGTTTTCAGCCTTAAATCACTAGCAGTCATGTGAAATGTGGCCTTCCTGCCTAGTGAGTAGTATTTGCTACTGTTTTTCCTTCAACTAACTCTTAGACAGTTGAGTGGTTTGATTGTAAAATACAAGCTGAACTGTGTTTTGCAGTAAAATAAAACTGTATTTCTGAAAGTGAAGATTTTAATGAAGTAGTGTGCGTGAATTTTAAAGCTTACGCTTGGTTCATATGGAATGGTAATATGAGCTTATATTTTGGCTTGTTTCTTTCAGCTTTGTACAATTAGGGATTCATCATTGTTGTTTTTGAGGTGAAGTAGGATGCAGTTTTACACAAAAGGCAAAAATAAGCATTGAAAGTCTTTACTGGAGCGTAATGATGTCCTCACACCATGTGTTTCTTTCTGAAGTCTGTTCTAAACCTTCAGTTACTTGATTCACGGTAACTAACCATTGAATGTGCGGCAGACTGACTTCAGGGACGTACAGAGCTACTGTGGGGTGTCTCTGTGTGTAAAAACATCAGCTGTGCTTATCTGCACAAAATACTTCATTTGAAAGTTTGGGTATTTTGCATAAAATTGTGTTTCAGCACTCTAAGTCTTTTCCTCTGGCATTACACTTGAGAGGCAGTTTGTCAAATCTGCCAAATTTTTTGTTTTAAACTTGCACTTTCTAGAATGCATTATTTTCTCTTTCTCTTAGTTCATAGGCACTTTGAAACAACTGACCTACTTGGATGTTTCTAAAAACAACATTGAAGTAGTTGAAGAAGGTATTTCAGGTTGTGAAAGCCTGCAAGACCTACTGTTATCCAGTAACTCACTTCAGCAACTGCCAGAGTCTATTGGTTTGTATTTTCAGTTAATTCATGTTCTTAAAAGCCTATAGTTCAGACACAGAGCACTTGAAAATAGAAAAATTACATTCTAGATCTGTTCCAGTTGAGTAGAAGTGCCAATTGTTGATAAAGCTGTTAATGCATGGCTGAATTATAACTTAAAATTGTTTCAGAGCATTCTTTACTTTATACAGTAGTTTGTAAATGGATGAAAAGCTGCTGGCTCTATCAGAAAAAAGCCAATTTCTTTTTCTCCCTGCTTCCACCCGCCTACCTGAATGGTTGACACATTGTAAGCTGGCAAACAAGTTCTGTAAGCTCATCTGTTTATTTCCTTAGGAATACAGCGTTATGGGCGTGCCAGGGAATAGAGAAGATGTGGTTGCTTGTCCATAATGTTGGGGGCTTTTTCCCCTTGTAATTTAAAGTTAAAACTCAGCTTAATGAACTCAAATGTCCATTTTGATTTACTTGTTCCTGTTATTATAGGTTCTCTGAAAAAGGTGACAACACTTAAAATTGATGAAAACCAGTTAATTTATTTGCCAGACTCCATAGGAGGGTAGGTATTTCACCAAAATAAAAAATTGAATTACCTTTCTGAACACTGTTCTGTAACAATGGCTTCTCTTTCAGAGTTTTTGTAACTATTTGATTTCATTTCTTCTACATGTTAATGTTGTAATACAATTTAAAGTGAGTGATTTCATATCTGAGTTCTATTTGCAGCATGTATGTTCTTATTATTTAATACCAAAAGACATATGTTCCTCACATAATGCAGCCACCAATCGATAAAAGAAAAATTGAGTGTGATAGAAAACAAGATACTTAAAGAGTCAGCTTCCTGAAACTGGTTTTTGTTGACAGGAACATGGCTGTGGTAGATATTGCAAATGATTGCCCAATCTCAAAAATCTTGTAAATATGAACATGTATTTATCTTTATTTTTTTATGTATAGAGAGAGAGAGACAGAAAGAGAGAGAGAATTTTCAGCTGTCCATCAGCAGGTTTTTTTAATATATATTTTGGTGTCCAGCAATTTAATTTAAAACTTGCAAGTAATAGCAAAAATAATTGGCTCAGAATTAAGTGCTGTAGAAATGTACAATGTCTTCCAATTTCTTTTCATATATTTTAATTAATACAGGTTATCTTTTGTCAGAGTTTACAAAATACTGCTTCACTGCCAAATTTGTAGGCTCACTGCCTCTAACTCTTGAAATTCTTTGCTTGTTCAGAAACTCCACTCAGCTCTAATTTTTTGAGTATGATCTGTCCCATTCTGAATCTCTTTAATGCCTTACACTGGCATGTTGTCATGTACTACACGAGCATTTGGTGTTGCTGGCCTCATTATTTTCGTTGTGAGGACAGTGTAAAGGAGATTTAAAAAAAATAAGCAAGCTCAAAACAGAACCAAAAACCTGCAATCAACCAGCACGAAAAAACACCCACCCCAAAACACATTTTAGGCAATCAATAAAGGATTCTTCTTAGATTTTAATTTCTTTGGGTTTATTTTGAACTACATTTGAGATGAATAATTAATAGTGATACTAATTTCATTTAAACTGCAAGTATTCAATTAATGTTGGATTAATTAATCTGTATAGAGGAGTTAATTTTTTTTTTTTTTTAGATTAATATCAGTAGAAGAACTGGACTGTAGTTTCAATGAGATTGAAACATTGCCTTCGTCTGTTGGGCAGCTCTCGAATATAAGAACATTTGCTGCAGATCATAACTTTTTAACTCAGCTGCCATCAGAGGTATGTATTTAATTGCAAAACTGTAAAATGAATATTTTAACATGTTTATATAGTCTGTACAACTTGTGAAGGTAGTAATTTTTGAGAGGATTTTCTTTGTGTATGTTTTTAAAGGAGGATGTGTACAAATATACAGGTTTTTAAATAATGAAATTTGATTTTTTTTAAGCAACAAGCAGGAATTCATTGCTGTGTATTGAAACTAAAAAGTTTAGTATGTATGAATACACTTTCCAGGCAAAATAGCCTCAATACTAATTGTTTTAAAAATTTTCGTATTTATGTTGTGAAGATGAATTAATTCTTTGTGGGTTTTTTTTTTTTCCAGATTGGAAACTGGAAGCATGTAACAGTGTTGTTTCTGCATTCTAATAAACTTGAATTTCTCCCTGAAGAAATGGGTGATATGCAGAAATTAAAAGTCATCAATCTGAGTGACAATAGGTTTGTGAATGCTTTTAATCAAATAGAAATTTTATAAAATGCAACAGTAATGTAGAGGGATTGTTATGAATACATTATGCTATCTTTCCTTATCTCATGCATAGCTCAGAAGCTGAGTGAGATGTATTTAATGTACTATTGTGGTATTCTGGATCTTGCAGTTCCATTGTATTAAGCTGTCTTTATTTTAATGACTTGGCAGATGCATTGAAGTGCAGCTTCAATACATTGGTGATTGTTAGCATGTGTTTTTCTGTGGAATTAGTCTAGTTATTTTCGTAAAACTTTTGATTCTTACTTAAAGATTTATAGCTTCTTGAATTACATATGGAGCACCCAACAGCATCACAGGATATTGTAAAAAAACCTTGGTGTTCTGTGGAAGGGGGAAAAGAATTGTGTTTTATTGGAGGTGATCATTAAAAATGGAGAAAATGTTTAGCTTTGGGGAATTGTTAGTTTATAGTATTGAAATACACTGGGAGAGAGAAGTCTAGAGAAGCTCTCCCTCCTGTTCTGTCAATCCAGCTTCTCTGTGCTCCATTTGTGGCTTGATTTATCCATTAATGCCAGAGCATCCATTATCCAGGACAGTCCCTTCCCCGTACATGTATCTTTGAGAAAAAAACTGATTTTCAGGTGTAGCATATTTTTCCTTAATTGGTATATATATAGACAGATAAAATGCTGAGGATTCAGAGTTGTTAATTCACGTTAATTGTCTCCACATTTAAGTTACTCAATTGAATTAAATTCAAGTTACAATGTAACTTCTTTGTTTTAAGCTACTTGCTAAACTGGGCAGACATAAGTTTGTCTTGTTTGCTTGGGTTGTTTTTTTTTTAATATGAATTTAAATTACATGCTGTAGCCTTTCAGCTCTCAATATTTATTAATTCAGCTTCATATGGATATGTTCTTTTGAAATGTTTTACATGCTAATGCAGGGTTGTTTAAAGTCTTAACAGTATGGTTAAATGTACTTACATAAATTATTTTAATTTACAGACTGAAGAATTTACCATTTACCTTTACAAAACTGCAACAACTCACTGCTATGTGGCTATCAGACAATCAGGTAAATTTTTTTAATACTGAAAATAAATAGTTGTTGACTTCATTCCTAGTGGGATTGACAAGAACATCTCTTAAATAGAGACCTAGTACTGTGTGCATCAATACTTTCTTGACATTACTGTGTCAATTCTGCTGAAGTAACCAATACTGAGCTTACCTGTCTCTGGAGACTCATATTTCTGGAGAAGTTTTGCACTGTGAGGAAATGCAATTTAACAGATGTTGGGAGGGGTTTTGTTCATTTGTTTTTGTTGTGTTTTTTTCTGTTTGGTTTTTGTTTTGTTTTTTGTTGTTTTCTTGTTTTCTTTTGTTCAGGCTAATTTACACAGGAGAGTTAGTGCTTGATAAGCTAGAACTTAAATGTTTAGCCTGCTGTTGCTTTCACAGCTATACCAGTGGGGAAACTCAGCATGCCTGGTTTTGAGTTAGGTTTCTTGCCACACCTTTTGAACTGTGTGACTGTTCAGCTTTGAAGCCGTTAAGCAGTAACTCATGTGCTTGTAGCTTGTATTTTTCCTTTTTATTAAAGTCCTTGGTATTATGCTGATTTTCTGAATGGCGTTAAGGTAGACAGGGCTGTCAGAAATCTAATAGCCTCAGATGTGCACTTCTTCTAAAACAGTAATTTAAAGAATCCCCTGCCCTTCCCTGTAAAGGGTGGAGGATGTTCAATCTGGTGTCAAAGTGAACAAACAAGAATACAAAATTTTTCTCTTTATATGATTGCAGCTTTAAATAGCCAGATATATCTGTGCATTTCAGATCAGCATGCTTTGGGATAGTAGTAAGTACCAACAAGAAACTGGGTTACTTTTTGAATATCTCGTGTTTGCTTTTCACAAAAGCTGTTGCTGAGTTTCTCCTCAGTCAAAGCCTGTCATCAGTCAAATACAGACATGTTAATATCTTCATTTTGTGAAAATTCTTCAGAGGAGAAATGGTTTAATACAAGGAAGAGTAGTCTTCAAAGTCATGGGACAGGCATGCTCTATGATATGTAGGTCATATTTACTTTTATATATATATATATACTCTCATAACATAGCTTTCTTTCATTTACTTTCTAGTCTAAACCACTTATCCCTCTTCAAAAAGAAGCTGACCCTGACACACAGAAAACAGTACTTACTAATTACATGTTCCCTCAGCAACCAAGGACTGAGGAGGGTAAGGAATTTCTGAAATGCCGTGTCACAGTGGTCACTTTTGACAATAATGGGAAGGCTTCCTGCTAATATGATTTTCACTAAATAGTACTTAAATACAAGTTTGGAGTATACTTGTAAGAATGATGAGTTGTGTCTGATGAATGAGAACAGTAACTTAATGAGATTTAGATATTGGTAAATTCTAGATGAAACTATGTCAGTGAGCAAGGTGAGAAATGGACTGACAGGAACACGTTCTGTGATGGTTGCCACTCCCAGCGTGACACCCTCATTCCTTTCAACAGAGCTTAGTGGTTTGGGGTGAAATTCCCTTTAGCAGGTGTTAGCTTCAAACTGACTATTTTAACAAAATGTTTCCTCCATTACGAAGTACATATTTTTTGAAAAGTACATAGCATTCTGTGGTTTATTTTGAAGTGAAAAAACATCACTCCAGAAAAAGCATATTGCTCACATGTAGTTTGAACTGTTTTTATAAAAAGTAAGGCACGGAATTTTAAGCTCTTACCAGAAAGTTATTTCAGCACAGTTGTGAAATAGTTAGGGAAACAAGTAATGTTCCACTATTAAGCCCAACAGGAGTTAGGAAAGAGTTAAATAAGTTTATTTTTCCACTTTCTTTCCCTTGCAAGGTAAAGGAAAAAGTTTGTGCTGCTTTAAAAGAAATAAAGTGGGGGGCAATATATTAATGGAAATAACTGAAAACTGACAAGTTGCAACATTCCTTGTTCTGTGGCACAGGTGTCTAGTACACTGAGAGAGGAGTAATCAAAAACATAAGCAAAAGCAGTAAATTGTGCGTCACTTTCAGCGCCTTCTAATGTATCTGCAGTACCTCTGATAGAATGTGAGAATTGGGAGATTCAGTGAAGTTCAAGATTGTTCCTGAAAGTGTTCTCTCCATTTGAACTCTGTTTTTCTCAGGTTCTGGGGTTTATTTCTGTAGACAAGGAAAGGACTGTTTGTTTGGCTTAAGCTGACCGAACACCTGTCTGAGGTAGTCATTCCAAAAAGGTTTCAGGTTCAATAGACAGAGCTTTTAAGTTGGTTTTTGGTCAGGAAGTCTCAGTAATCAGGATAGTGAAGTTTATTATAATATTTTTAGATGTATTAAAATGTAAGTGACCCAGTAAATGCAGAGTAACAAATACGCCATTGCACTTACTGAGCCCTAAAATTAAGTATTTCTCTGTGTCAGGTATAGAAGTGGTTAATATGAACAGTCTTGATATCGCTAGTGAAGGATATACATTTGCTGGGTGATAGTGGCAGATTTATTAGACTATTTGTCATGCTAAAAGTAGAACCTGCCTGATGTAACACCAGGATATGCTAAAATAAGAGACAGTGGGTACCTACAAAGTTTATTTATTCTCTTGTAAAATTAAGCAAGGAATACTTGTAAAACCCCTGTCAACTGCATAACTTCTGCAAAATCATGCAGATTAACTTAACCTTCAGGTTTAGATGCTTACATTTCTTTAGGATTAGTAAGAATGCAGGTTTTTCCTCAGTAAGTCATTCTTAGTTTTCATTTTTAAATTTTCATTAAATGAAATCAGATGAATGTTCTTGCATTTGCATAATGATATTAAGCACTGATAATAGGCTATATAAATCTATACAGGTATAGTTTATGTTTTTATATATATACACACAAATACATTATTTCATATTTATATATAGAATAAAACCACTTAGCAGAGTTCGCTGAAAATTTTCAAGTGTGAATGTTGAGACTAATGTACAGCTGAGCATATGATTTTTTTTTACAGGTAGGGATATTTCTAATATAAAAGTACAGCCAAATTCATAAAGCAGTGGTATTGCATCTAATCTTCAATTAATGGTGCTGTTAGTCTTTTATCTTTTAAAAAGAATGAATACAAAGCACACCAATCCCATCCAAGAGAAAGAAAATGAGTATATGTTATTTTACATAGTGTATCCTGTTCTTTTAAGAGCTTCTTGCATTTTTTTTTTTTTTTTCCAGTTATGTTCATATCTGATAATGAAAGTTTCAATCCATCTCTGTGGGAGGAACAACGGAAACAGCGTGCTCAGGTGGCATTTGAGTGCGATGAAGACAAAGATGAGAGAGAGGCACCACCACGGGTTAGTATTGAATTCATTTTTGCATATTTGGTATTTCCCTCCCTCTCATTTCCACCCTTAATCTCAGCCTTTTCCTTACTTTGGCTATGGGTTTCACTCTGCTGAATAAATCAAGTCATCAGTTACTAGTTTAGAGTATCTAGCAGGATGAAACACTATGGTTTGGATTTTTTGTTGGGTTTGCTTTCAGTCTGGGCATTATTTGGCCAAATCATTTTCAGCAGGGCACAAGGGAAGAACTCAAGCTGATACGTGGCAATGTAGGGCCTAACTAGGAGGCCACCTGCTAATAGTGCTGGGGACAACAAGTGGGGAAACCGTGATAAATACTGATTTTATTTTGAGTGAATTACTATTGGCTTAATCCTTGCTTGGAGTCATTGAACATGTTGGGGGAAAGGGAGTGAAAGCAATTCATAATCTTGCCTAGTTGTGTAAGCTTATATCTGCCTCAGTGCAGGTACACTTGAGTATCAACGTGGAGTTCTAGATTATTCAGTGGTTTAGCCTAACTAATTATTTTTTTTAAAGCTTATGTTTTAGTTCTAACATTTAAATAAATGTAGAGCCTTACTGCTTTTTGTTATACAGGAGGGCAATTTGAAGAGGTATCCAACTCCATATCCTGATGAACTGAAGAATATGGTCAAAACAGTCCAGACGATTGTACACAGACTAAAGGATGAAGAATCTACTGAAGATACTGCGAAGGAGTCAAAACGAGAAGTCCAGACAGTTTCTGTGAAAGATGTGGGGGTAAAGGTTAGAGATAGCATTATCTTCTGGTTTTGTAAGAAATTACAAAGACTAAAGTGTCATTGCTTCCTTTTAATTCTCTTCTCCCTCCCCTCCGACGCTTTAGCAAGAAAAATTGTTTAGATTATATAGAACACAGTTTACCTCTTCCCCACCTAAGGAGGTCTGTAATAAGCGTCTGATTTACAGTAGCAGTCTTCCTCCTACACTAAGAACAAGAGAAGTGACTGAATTCTCAGGCAAATAAAAACTGTGGATGTCTTAAGGAGCTGACTTTGGTTTTTGGAGGACGGCATCTTTGTCATCCTCTGATCCTCTTTTATCTGCCAGACTTTACAATGAAATTTTGATAATCTCTAAGGATTTTACTGCTCCCCTCATGACTGAAGGTTTTGTGTGATAACAAGCATAATGGGCTGGCAAAAGTGTCCAGAGTCTCTAAGAGTTTGATGCAGCATGATAGGTGATAGGACTATTTTTTGGTGCTGACATAGAATCATTGTAGGTATTGACCTTTTTGATTTTTTTTTCATTTGACTGGAAATGTAATGGTACAAATTGACGCCAGTAAGGAAAAGAGTCAAACTGATTGACACAGGCTAGGGACTGTATCTTAGTAATCTGTGGCATTGTTTTAGCATTTCATACCTGGTGCATTCTGTACTTTATCATTTCAGAGCTCAGGTTTTTCCATTCCATTTTCCAAAAATACATAATGTTGGCTCTATATGTCCCTAAAAATCTTTCAGCATGTTTTTTCTGCTAATATTCTTAATTCTGTAGACTTCAGAAACTGGTTCAATAAAGAACAAAGCCGATGAGAGAAAGCAGTTTTCAACAGGAAGCTCTGTGCAGAAGCCTAGTGAACCAGAAGCTGAGCACAGCACTGCAAATTCACAGATGACTGCACTTGTTAAAACCTTGCAGAACACGAAAACAATTGTCAGCCATGAAGAAATGCTTGAGGTATGGCATTGCAATGAGCATTGTAGCAGTCAAAAACTGTGCTGGTGTTGTACTGAATTTGTTCTTCTGGGAGATGAAAATTTCTGTTGACAACAGGAGAAAGTTGGCCTCCATATGTGTTATAAATTCAGATGGTTTTCAATACAGTATTTTTCTTGCTTCAGATTTTGTTAAGTAAAAGTTGAAACAGCTATTTAAAAGTTCATAGTAAAAGATGCATGCATTTAAAGAAGAATAAAGCAAACTCAATTAAAGGTTGACATAAACTCTGAAAAGACTCATATTTTGGTAGAATTCTCCAGTTGTTGCTTGATTGTCAATACTTCATTAAATAATCACTTTTAATTGTTGCTGAAATGAGAAAACATCAGATCAGTGGTAGCAGTAAAGTTTCTGTATCCAAGTATACACATGCATTTCAAATGAAAAGCGGAAGGTGGGTTTTAAAATACTCCTCTGTGTTTACTAGTGAGCTATCAGGAATATTACTTGAAATGTATTTACCTCTTATAGTGAAGGATTTTAAACTTCTGAACTTCGCATTTCTCTGTCAAACGCCATGTATTCATTTATTTAGAAAGTTTGAGATTTATGACAAATTTTGGAAGTTGTCATTCAATCAGTTCCCAGTCACAACCTGTAAAATACTTCTTTCATAGTTTCACAAGTGGATTTTTTTTTTTTTTTTTTTTTTGCCTGTGTTGTGTAAGCTGTGGAATGTGCCTATATCATACTTATGGTGAAGAGACTTGAGGGACAGGCAGTTGTGGCTGTCACTGGCTACTTCCCACTAGGGTGTTCCTGCTTCTGCATGCTTTTTGAAAATAATGGTATTGACATATTTTCTTTAATTTAAAAATGTAATTTCAGAACATCATGATAGTTGTCTAATGATAGTGACAGTAAGTCTTTGTAGCTGTAGTAAGTAAACAAGGAAGGTATAGTGAAGTCCTTACTTCTGTGTATTTCCTTACTTCCTGCTGGTAACAGTTTTGCAGAATCCACATAGCTAAACTTTGCATGTGTGTATGCTTTCCATTTCAGCATTGACTTGTATGTTACATCCAAGAGGAAGGGAATGTGGTAGATGCAGTGAAGAAGTTGGTTGTTCAGACTGTAGAGAAAAGCAGATGGATTTTTATTTTTAATTAAGACTATCGTAGCTTGTTTGCTGCATCTCAGTCAGGTTTGTCCTTCCTGCAGACCCAGGAACTGGCCAGGTAATTGGTATCATGGGAAGGTGGTGCTCCAATAGGTTCCATGCATTAAGTATTCCAAAATAGTAAGAAAAAGTGAACATGGACAGACTCTTTTTGCAATATGCAACATGGATTTCGTAGCAGGAGGCATGTTCACTGAAAGAAATTTCTGCTTCGAGGAAAGAAAGTTTGTTGGGGGTTTGTTTCTTCAAAATATTACTGGAAGCAACTGGGTTTTGAGGATAAATGAATATAGGGCTGGCAGTAGGATACTGAATAAATTGCATGGCTGCTCTTGCAGCAGCTTTGTCTATTAATCTCTCTCATAAGTGCACTGAGTTCCATCTTATGGTTCAGAACTCGTGATTACTAGCTTAAATGTATTCAGCGCTGCTTTCTTCTTCTGCCATTGCTCTTGAAATTAAATAACCTCTTTTCGTTTTGGAATTTACCCCCAGCAAGCTACCCTTACTCTGTTTTTGTTAGATGGACTAGGCAAGCCAAGCTCCTTCAGTCTTTTCGCACAGCATACCTCTCCATTCCTGACTGTCTTGCTCATGCTACTCTATAGGTGTTCTAGTTTGAGCTCTTTTCTTCAAAACCAGCTAGTCAGTCTGCAGTGTTTGCTGGTTCAGTGATGACTTTGTGACGTGGACTCAACTGGGTGCTCTCTCCAGTGGTGGAATGAAGGCTTCATCTGCTTGCTCCAAGTAGTTTTTTGCAATTAAAGTTACCTGTTGGAGTGTCATCCCACAGAGTTCATCAGTGACAATGCAAGTCTGCATGTGCTACTCCTTAAAGATAATTCAGTTGACTTGCACTGTAGATGCACTACAAAGTTGTTTTGCTTTGCCTATGTTATATGGCTGATCTGTCTTTTTACCCCTTTATTGTTTAGTGGGTGATAGTTTAGATAGCATTTACTTTAAACATTTAAGCTACTCTTTGAAATGGACAGCATAAAGCTGTTTTTCCTTTAGCAGGAGTCAGAAGAATTGTCCTCTGATGAAGAGATGAAAATGGCAGAAATGCGACCACCACTGATAGAAACCTCCATAAACCAACCAAAAGTGGTAGCCCTAAGCAATAGCAAAAAAGGTAAGATACCATAAAAAGCATTGGAAGTGTTCTGTTATTTGGATAATTTTTTGACTCAAAGTGGCTAGTTTTTCCAATTAAATTAAGTAGGCTTAACTCATATGTTTTAAAAGAAAGATGATTAATTCCCTAGTTAAGCAATGAAAGCAGGAAAAAATTGCATTTACTTGAGTGCATGTTAGAGAAAGCTATGTTGATACCCTAATTTTCTTGATTCTTGTCAGTTTAAATCAGATGGGAAGAGAAGGAGGATGTGTTTTGGGGGGTTTTGATCTTGAACACACTCTTGATATGCTTAATACAAGGGTTGCAGAAAGTGGTATTGGAAATACTCTGTATCTCCCTCTTCACCCAAATTTTGTGAATTATTGCTGCTATAGGCAGTTGCTATAACTGCTGCTATAGGCAGAGGTATCACTTATTTAAATTTCTGTATGGAAGCTATGCTCACTTCCTAAGGTTTAAGAATAAACTTTCCTTGTGGAAACTCTTTCTCCAGAGTTATTTTACTCTTTTATTTTTCTTCCTTCTTCTAGCATGAAACTTCTGAACATTTTTGTTGTTAACTAAATTTTACATTTTCTGAAATATAAATTTGGTTGGGGTAACCATTTCCTTAAGAGTAAGAAATGGCCTAGGATTCAGAGAAAACATGATCTAAAAATGGGATAGGAAATAGTATTTTGCTTCATATGATATCCAAGTCCAGTACGTCCAGGACAAAAGGCTTTTCTGGACATTAGATGTAAAAAAGTGAGATTTGGTGAGGAGAACCACATGGTGGAAGCAGCAAGAGTCTGCTGAGGATCGCATACAGATGAAAAGGTGGATGCTTATAAATGCAGTCCTTGGATTTTAATGTCTGACTAAAGTACCAGGTCAAAACTTCTTTCTTGTTTCTGAAGATAGACATTAGTTCCACAAATTGTATGTGTTTGGCACCTGTAACTGGCTCGAAGCAAAAATTTAAATGTATTTGTTTCTACGCTCGTGTCAGAATCACGGCTGGCTTGAATTCCCCCAGAGAAATTATTTTTATACGGATGTAGTATGTAAGTATGCATATATTATGCAAGAATCAATGTGCACAGGCGTAAATTACTCTGAAAATGTTGTCCTAAGGGATCTGCAAAGCATGGGAATGCATTGGATTCAAGATCTGCAGAAGAGCATTTTTCATTGCTGGGTTTTTACTTTTACTAAAAAGCTATATGGAGCTTATCCAGTGATGTAGATGGTTCCAGAGTACTTGGTCTAGTAAATAGCACTTTAACAATAATAGAATGTTCAAAATCAGGAACTGTGTACCCTTTCAAAATACTGCATGTGAAGCAGCTAATTTTCTTAGGGTCCAGTAGACTCATACAATATACAACTTCGAAATCCTTATAGTAACAGAAGTATGATTTGATAGATATTTTAAGGAAGTATTCAGTAATGTAGCACCAGTGTATGACAAGGAAAATGGGAATAAAGCAAGAACTTGGATTTAATTAACAGATAAAGTCTGTTTACATTAGGCCAGATATTTTTTAAAATAGGAATGATTTCCAACAGTATTTTGTAAGTTTAAGTGAACTTTGCAAAGGTGTTAGCTTACATTTTAGTTTCTGGTAGTAAGAATTACTGAAGAACAAGAGACAATTTCTAAATACTATACATATACATATGAAATAGCTATTGATAAGATCTGTGTATCTAACTGAATTGGCAAATTTTTATTTCAGATGATTCAAAAGACACTGATTCCTTATCAGATGAAGCTACCCACAATAGTAATCAGAATAACAGCAACTGTTCCTCTCCTTCTCGAATGTCAGATTCTGTTTCCTTGAATACTGACAGTAGCCAAGATATTTCTTTCTGTTCTCCTGACAAAGAAACACATGCTACTGTTTTATCCAAAATCAGGTTTGTAAGATACTGTGAATGACTAAGCAAATACAATGGAAAAATGTTACTTAATATTTTATATTGTGTTCATTCCTCTAATTCATTCATTTATTGTTCTTTTATTTTTGAAAATTTTAATGTTTTATAGTAAGGTTAATAATGTTCTCTTAAGGTCAATAAGGTTCTAGTAAAAAAAACTTGCAGAGACTAACATCAGTATACAATACATGGTTCCCATTTCTCTTAATAGGGGGTAATAATTTTATCTTTTTAAGTTTTTATCCCTAAAAAATATATCAGTATACCATTTTAAAGGTCTGTGGTTTTATTTGCTAATTTTGAAAATCAGTTTGAAAATCAGCATGACTATTAAAGGTTCTTAAAAACCTACAAAGAATGGAATTACTCTTCTAGAGCTTTTAGTTAAAAAGTGCCATTTTTCATAAAAACTGCCAATGCAAACAAGACAATTGTCCAAAATGGAAACTGAAAGAAAGTTAATAAAAAAACCTTAAACTATTGTCACTTTTTACTTCTTGACTATTTTGAACTGTTTTAAATTATTCTTGTTGAATTTAGACAAACTTCTGAAATCACAGGATGCAAAAATGTTGCCCAAATGAGCCCTCTATATAACATATTTCTTCAATATAAGACAGCAAATCATAAATCTGATTCTTTGTCTTGTATTGCATGCATAGCATGGCTGCATATTAATGTTAATTTTCTTCTAAAATGATTCTTAGAGAAACATGTTCATGCTTATGAGAATTTCTTTTAAGAGCCATCTTTTTTTCCTCCAGGCGAGAAGATGAAAATTTGAATAATCTTTTGCAAAATGGAGGAGAATTGAGTATAACAGTAGAAGAAAAACTAAATATGCAAGAGAAGGTTACAAATTTGTCTGAATATGAATTAAGCATTGAAGAAAGATTAGGCCTGATAGGAAAAGGTGTTGATCTAAGCACTCCTATGGAGGAGTCTCACAAATTAGACCAAATAAACATGAATATCAATAAACTGGTTAGTGAAGAGGCAGTGCCAGTTCCTGTAGAAAAGTTAGAAACACAGAAAATGGTTTCAGTAATGGGCTTTTTGAATAATAACACAAAAGAAGAAAGTCAGCACTTGGAAAATGGAAATAAATATCATATAAATAAAGTAAATGGACATCCTGAGGAAACAGTACCGTCTCCCAGTAAAGACAAACTACCAAAAAGCACTACAGTTGATGGGGATTCTGCTGAGCTGTCTGTTTCTAGAAGCACTGAAGATTTGTCACCACAGAGAAGTGGTCCTGTGATGAAATCTCACAGCATCACAAGTATGGACAGCGGTGGGCTGAAAATCTATGATAGTGTAAATGAGAATGGATCTCAACAGCTAAACTCAGCAGTAAAATCAGGATCTGATACTGCAGATGGAAAAAACATAGTCCGAAGTAAATCTGCTACTCTTCTCTATGATCAGCCTTTGCAGGTTTTTCCTGGGTCGTCGTCATCATCTGATTTAGTATCTTCTACAAAAACGGTGTTCAAGTTTGACTCAAATCACAATCCTGAAGGTGCTAATGTAGTGAGAGGATCAGTGACAGGTGGTGCACAGATGCTCTGTGCTCCCCAATACAATATTCAGTACAGCAGCAGTGCAGCAGCAAAAGATGCCTTGTGGCCCCAGAAACAAAACACCCAAGTAGAACAAGGCAGTTTACCTCCTTCACGTCTGCTTAGGTCTGACAGTACAGAAACTCCCAGCTATGTAAAGCATTCTGGCAACATGAATTTCTCCAATCATAACAATGTCCGGGCCAGTGCTGTGTACAGCACTCATCAGCGGATGGCTGGGAGACACACAGATCTGTGGGCCGTTCCACCAGGAGCAACCAGGCACACTCTTCAAAGGCAGAGCAGTGTATCTTCTACAGCTTCCATAAATATCGGGGATAGTGGCCCTTCAAGGCGGACCCAAGTGCCTGAAGGGGACTACTTAACATACAGAGATTTGCATTCAATGGGAAGAGCTCCAGCAGTAATGCCGGGACAGCAGAGGCCTCTCTCTGCCCGGACATACAGCATTGATGGTCCAAGCGTGACCCGACCACAGAGTGCGCGGCCGTCGGTGAGCGAAATACCGGAGAGAACTATGTCAGTCAGTGACTTCAATTACTCACGGACTAGCCCCTCAAAGAGAGCAAACCCAAGGGTTAACTCTGAGCACTCGTTGCTAGACCCTGCAGGAAAAACTAAAGTCCCTCATGACTGGAGGGAACAGGTGCTTCGACATATTGAGGCTAAAAAGCTAGAAAAGGTAAAACCAATAATTCTGGGGTTTTTTTCTACTTTTCTGTTACCTAGATATGGAATAAGATAAATACTCTGTTTTGAACAGCTTTTAATTACTAGTGAAAATCAAATTTTGATCCTGCTTTAAAAAAGATAAATGTGTTTGTGATGAATATCTGAGAAACACTCAGATCGTAGACTGTAAATGTACTTTTCCCCCAAAGAAAAAAAAAACACTGTTGTTTTTACATCATACTTGCCAGTTTAGCCAAATTTCTTTTGAATACATGAAATAATGTCATACAGACCTCCTAGACTGCAAGGCCAGCTCTTTTAAGTTAGGTAATTTTTATTGTAGCATTGTGTTCACAATATACTAAAATACTCCCTGACACTTCATCTTTCTGTTCTGCCTTTTTTTCACCCTATTTCTTCTCTTTAGGAACAAGAAAAAAGAAAATCAGTAAAATCTATTTGGCAGTATAGGCCTGCAGCTTTAGTTGCTGAAGAATTCAAAAGCCATAATTATCATGTATTTGCCTCCAAGCCAGTTATCTTTTGAAGTTGGGTATCTGACAGATTGTTGAATGAATATTTATTGCTGTGAGATGAGAACACTTAAAAATCTTGTTCATTTCAGAAAAATCACAGTAGGTTTTGATATAAGTAGAGATGATGAACAGCATTCTTTATGTACTATAAATGCCATCAAAAATTTGAGCTGATATGTAGAGCTGAACAATTACATATCTTCAAAGAATTTGAGTAGCGCCTGGAAGAGTGTAATCTCTACTGTCCAGCTAACCCAGTTGAAAATATCATCACTAAAAATGGCTAGAATGTCATTAGCCAGAGCATGCTTCTTTGGAAGGGAATTGAGTAAAGCATCCAAATGACAGTTTGATTATGCCAGCTAGATGGATTCTGTTTTTTAGTTTCTTTTCTAAGAACATAGTTTGCTTTGTAATTATTATGCTAAATATTTGAATATCTATGATAGCTAGAGAAATTTAATTGGAGATGGTTGGAAAAATTACTTTTAATAATGATTTTTCTTTAGAAATCCCAGTATTTGGAGGGATGGGATTGCTTTTTGTTTTTTGGGGGGTTTTGGTTTGTTTTTTTTCAAGTTGCATAAATTCTGGTGACAGAAAGGGCTGGGTTTCATTTTTTAAAGAAACCTGCACAAAAGCTGTACATATTCTTCTGATCCAGGTGGTCACCTGGAACAGGAAGTTTCTTGGGGTAGTACTGTGCTGTCATGTGGAGACCCTTTGTCCCACAAAAGGGTCACTAATCTCATCATGTTCCAACTCTAATAAAATGGGCATTCCCTCATTTTCCATTCTCCTGGATGGATATATCAAATCTTACATGAAATTACAAGAGAAGCAAAAATACCAGCAATCCCTGAGTACAGGGGGAAGCAAAACTTCAGTGTGCGTCTAATGCAGTTTGTTTGTAGCTTGCTCTTTGGCATGTTAGGAGTGCTGTTTAATGCAGCAGTGATACCTCTTTGGGTCTGCAGCAGTGTAGTCACCTTTACTTAAATGTCATCAACTGCCTGACCTGATTCCATTTGTATCTGACAATACTTTTCATTATGCTTTATAGGTAAACTTTAATTTTCCCTACTAGACTGATTTTAGCTGTGCATTTAGTTTAACAGATCTTTTAAGTCTGTTTTGTATGGGTTTTTTTGTTCTGGCCTTGAAGTGTTTTAAAGTAACTTGTACTTATTAATCTGAGACTCACTTGTGGGTTTAAAAGTGAACATGTATATTATTGTCTACTTTATATTCTCTAGGATATAACTGACTTAAAAAGGAAAATCTGAACTGTGAAACATGTAGATACAATCCTTTATGGCAGCTGGCAAATATGATAATGTGGAAATTCTAGGATATAACCGAGTATTTCTTAGTTCTTTTTAAATAATGCCTTCGATATTTCTGTTTGTAATTAAAAATTAGCCAAGTGGTGAGAGTGCTTTATCTATAAAGCAGACTTCTGAAACGTTTTGAAGTCTGAAAAACAAATCCAGTTATTAACAGAACTCATTTAAGGAACAAGTTCAACTACAGAGCTTGTTTAAGGACATTTATAGGAAACTACTTCGACAAAGCTTTGCATGGATTTGAAATGGCATTTCATTTTTTTAAATCTTAAGATACAATACTGAAAAAAACATGTATACAAAATTAGGCATTTTGATGAATATGAAGTACCTATTTTCTTGACCAGTATAGGTTAATAGTATTACTTTTGGTGGGACTCCCCCGTTATTCAATTTAATCATGTTTATAATTTCTATCCTGTGCTTATTAGGAAGTAGGGGGTAGTGGGCTTTTGGGGATTGCTTTTGTTGGTTGTTGTTTTGTTTGGTTGGATTTTTTTTCCTTTTCCTAAGCTCATGTTGAATGTGGTTTTTTAACATTTAGTAACTGAGGAGAGAGGGAGGAGTGAACCCACTTAAATTTGTCCAGTGGTGTCTGCTTGCTGGACACATTGGAGAAGCTAGTTCCTTATTTATTAGCCATTTTTACCTGATATAGGTGGGAAAAAACTTCTAAGAGTTTATTTTCATGAGCAGAGATACAGAATAGTTTTAAGTCTAGCAAAAATGATTTAACAATGGTTCCAGCTAAATAGCCAGCATTTGTAATACCTTTAATAAGCTGTAAGGGTCGTGGTATAGGCCATTCACTTAAGAGTTGGACTTGATGATCCTTATGGATCCCTTCGAACTCAGAACATTCTGTGTTTCTGTGAAATGTAGAGAATAACTAAAATTATCCATCTGGGTGAATGAAGCTGAAAATAGTTCATGAGACCATTTGTAAATAGAAGTCCTGCATATATGAGAAGAAACAATTTTCTTACCTGATGCAAAGCATATTTTATTGGGGGATACAGGAGCTTATTTATATGTCAAACTGCTCTCTAGTGGTTGTATACATAAGATGTTGGAAAGCATGTAGTCAATTCTGCCCCACCCCCAACCTCAAAAATGAAGTGCACAGCAAGTTTTAAAAACAATAATATTTTTCAGCATATTTTCCTTTTTGAGTGTGACTTGCCCATTTTACTACGAGGTATGTTACAATAGACTCCTACAGTATTCCTGTTGGCTTTTATTTAGGAATTAAAACTAAAATACCGCCTGTGTAAAAACACTAGTGTCACACATTTTAATGTGTGGTAGAGGAATTACTCTTTCATAAATTGCAGTAAGAAATATTTGCAACAGTTACATGTAAATATCTATTACATGACCTTGCTGAGTATACAAAATTAGTTACTGAGCCTGATTCTCCTTCCCTTGCATACGTATATTTTCCTTTTTTTGTTGTGGATCAAGAAAAATTTTTGTTTGTGGGCGTTCATTAGGTGTGTGTTTGCTTTCAATTCTAATTTAATATGAAATTAAGTTCTCTGTTTTTTATCTACTTTATCTACTATTTATCTAAAATGCAGAGCTTTCAGAGGAGGGATCGTAGGTTAATTCCTTCTTTTTTTTCTTCAGAGTTGTCAGTGTACGGTGCCTTATTAAAAGAAAAATGTCTAGTTGTTTCAGTACTAATACAGAATTCCAGTTTTAATCAAAGTTTGGAAGTTTTTCTTCAACAGTTTTTTTTATGCTGCATACCTAACATGCAAAAATATTTTAATTGATATGGCCTCAGATTTTTTCCCTAGTTAAACTTGCTTCAGTGTGTCAAGGACAGTGACTTCAGTGGGTCATACATAAAATTAAATGCTTAAGTGTTTATAAGATCAAAGCCTGAAGAATATTTTAACATATTTACATATCTGATAAATTACAGGAGTATTATCTATTTAGTAGTTGTTAGTTTTAAATTTTTATTTTAGTTACATTTACCTTTTTTTCTCCTTTTTGAATGGACAACTGAGCCATCAGTGTGTTATAATGATATTTTGTGGAGTTCAGAAGTCAAAACACCACACTTTAAAAGGAATAAAATTCTCGTGCATTTGATATGTAAACAGCAAAAGTTCTCAATCTGCAAACATTTTCTGATAGTAGAATTAAAATTATATGTAGTTTTTCCATATGTAACTCTTCAGTAGGAAGAGTCTGTTATGTCTATTCTCTGGATGGTGGGAATGAAAACTGAAGGGATTTCTAGACACTTAATATTGTCTCAAAGGATAACTTATGTCCACCTTTACCTTACAGTTGATTCTAGGTAATGTTACATAAACAAATAAATAAGACTAAGGCTTAGCAGTTAAGTTACCAGTTAAGGCTATTTCAAGATAGATAGAATGTAGAGTCCTGTTCCCTGCAGATACTGAAATTATTAGTTCTTTTTCTAAGCCAAAATTTCATGGATTGTCATGATGGATTCCAACCAGTCTTAAAATTGCAATATTATTCCATATAGATTCTCCTAAATAAATTACACTATTTCTTTTCTTGCACCTAAATTAATGCATGAAGGCATTGCAATTCCCAAAACATGCCCTTTTGGAGTCTGAAATGTTAATTTTTTCATAAGCTGCAAAATGGAGAATACGTTCTGGCTTTTATCATTTAAAAAAATACAAAGTAAGCCCCAGAATTATGCTACTAGCTGCCTGCATCTAAACTGATTCCATTAGAGGCTCATTTTGACTACAAATGAGGATGATTATGATGAACATACCTATTATTACTTTGTACACAGCCATTTTCTCGTGACGTATTGTAGTTTCTGATATGGACTATTGATGGCTGAATAACTGATTTCTAGTAAATGTAGCTTTCACAAAAATGTACTGAAACAGGACGTGTATATTTCGTAGTGTGTATCAGTTCAGAGTAACTGAAATAATACTTCTCAAGCCTCAAATATTTGAATTATTATTTTGCAGGCCATTATGCCTTAAGACACTGTATCAAACCAGGTGACTAATGGAGTTGGTACTTAGAATTAACCATCGTATTTAGTCTGAAGTTTAGATCATGTATTTATTCCATATTCAATTTTTAATAATTTGGAGTAAAAATCAGGGGGGTTAATGGCATCTGCATATTCAGATTTCAGAAAATGTCTTCTCTGGTACAGCAGTCTTCAGGAATTTTTGTAGGAAATGTACAACCTTCATCGTTCTCGTGTTGAGAAACAAAATTAATAGGGATGCTGTTCACACTCCAAATGCATCAGTTTCTCTCATCCCAACTAAAAATAGGTAGAGGACAAATACTCTTGTTTTGTCCCTAGGAATCTCTTCTTCTGTTAAACTAAAACTTTCTTACAAGCCCATGTAATTTTAAATAGTGTCTATTTTGTACTGTTAGTACAGCTTCTGGGTTTCTTCTAATTTAGCGTTGAGGTGCTGTGCTCAGGTAGGAAAGGAGAGTAACCGTGTTTGCAGTGTTCTCAACTCTTCCCTATATCAACTGCACAATCATTTTTTGTACTTTAGGTAAGAGTCTCTTCCAAGAGAGAAGGTTTTATAAACCCTTGAAAGTTCATACTTCCCAGATTATGTAGTCACCTTGAAATTCCCTTAACTGAAATCTCAGTTTCTGATGTACAAGTTCATACCTCTGTAAATTTTAGGAAAGTTCTCCCTCTCTATTGCAGATCTTAGGTTTCCAATCCTAATCTGGATTGTCACATGTCTTTTGTCACATAGATTGTCACTATGTATTGACCATCTGTTTCGTTCTAAGAAGAATGAATCCAGTGGATCTTGGGGTTTTTATAGTAAGATGGTCTGCTAGAGACACTTTGAAGAGGTAACTTTTTAGTCCCACCATGCATTCCTTCTATTTTTATTAGTCTTTTTGCCACTTACAGAGAATGAAGACGTACAGGAGCCTCTGAGAGATTCCTGTAAGGAGACTTCAGGGAGTTCCCTGTAGCTGTGGGGGAAGACCACCACCTGGTTAATTATAGACACTCTTATGAGAAGAGTAGTGAGAAGATGGTTTGAGGCACTAAGAAGCTAAGGAAAATTGGCTTTGGTATTTTCTCCTGGGTGTTTGGCCTGAAACTTAGAGGAGTGGTAAGCTCAGACTGAATATCTAGTGAATGTAGATTTAAATGCTAAGAACAGTCTTCCCCTCCCAGGAAAGGGAAAACATCTGCAGACTTGTCTGGAAGCTTGAAAAATCCATTGACTAGAGAACAGTGAAAGGTGTAAAAGAGAAACATGAAGAATGCTCACTATGTCATTGAGACAGAGGTTATCCAAGAGCTTTGGCCAAGATAAAACAAGTATTGTCAGTAAATGCTGTTTCTCCAAGGGAGTTTCCAATGACTGGGCTACCAGACCATCCGGGGAATATGAGTATGCAGAGGCATATGTCTTTTATTATTAAACTAGTTTCAGTTTCACAAGGTGAAGCTAGGACAAAAGACCAGATGTTTGCCTAAGGACTATTTTCAAAATCAGATTAGTATACATAGTCAACAGGCAAATGTCAAAATATATTTATTCATTTAAGAATTGTTACAGTATCTTAGTCAAATTATACCCATTTTGAGCATTTCTTTCTTTAACTTGGAAAAATTAAAAGCTTTAGAGAAAACAACTTTGAATTTGCTGGGTTTTGATGCTTTGTGGTGTATCTTTTGTACAATAGTATTTTTTCATGAGGTCGTCACATTTTCAAGATAACTTTGTTTCATCTATCAGGTGGCCCATGGAAGATTTTCTATGTCTTCCCTTGTGCTGTCTTTTCATTTTGTTTTGTTCTGGCAGCTACAAAAGACCATGGTGGCAAGATGGTAATGTCTCTTGCTTTCATTTTGTTATCCTTGCCAATATTGCAGGGGTCAGGTTTGCAAGATAATGAAGCTCAAACCCAAACCGCTGTCACATCTGTCCTTGAGGTCATGTTACCTGTTTGATTGCCTGCAGTAGCAGAGGGGTAGTCACAGTTTCTCTCAAGCCTCTTGCTTTAAATGAGGCTTGTTCACATTCTTGAGTGAAGTGTTACTGGAATGCATTGTGGATATTTATCGGCATGGCTATAGCAAGAAATTACAGTCACTCAAATCTCTGTGTAAATTTTTATTTTTGCTTTACTAGTAGTGGTGTGGGGGGATGAGACAAAATAGTAAGGGGTAATTAGATAGATTTCCACAGGTGTTTAACTTGACTGCCAGCTTCTCTTCCTACAACGTATTTGATATGTTGCAAATGTAATGAAAACCAGAAAATTTTGATAAACACCTTTGTTGTTTTTTCAGACACATGAATATTTCAATGACTTTATTTACATGTAATTCGGCATGTGAACTACTGATTGCATGCTGATTTACAGTAAATAAAGGTAAATAGGGTCACTGAGTTGTGTTTATACATCACAGTGGTACTGTTCTTGCATGGTTTTTATCTTGCATGACAATGGAATATGTTTGTATTACATGTATAACATGTCTTGTGGTTTATGCATGCTGCACTAATCTCTGTGTTAAATCTGTCCCCTCTTTATTCAGAGCATGCTGTCTCGGTCCTTTAATTCCAATTATGCTGCAGTTAGCAGCTTTCACTATGGCAGCTCTAGGGATCTGCATGGCAGCCAGGGTAGTGTTGCCTTGAGTGTTGCAGACGGAAGAGGTTCTGGTGTGCACATTGTTCGAGTGAGTACCTTCAGGAGGCTATTGCAATATATAGAGGGGGAAAGAATAAACTCTGAGGGGGTCCTTAAATTGATAGAGTTATCCTTTTACATATGCACATTGCTTTAATAAAAAGAATATAATTTATATGCTAGAATATTTTTTTTTAGGCATTAAATATTTTGCCTTCATTTCATATGCCGTAAACTTATTGCAGGGCTTTTCAGTTTAATGTCATGAAGTTCTGTCATGAAGTTTAATGTCATTGAGTTCTTTAACTGGCTTTGTAGATGGTTGAACATAGGTAAAATTGTCTGGTTTCATTGTACCTTTGTGATCAAGAGATTAGCATTCTGAATTTAACCTAGGCTGATAAGGTTTGAACAGAATCTTACTATTCTTCTTCTTCCTCCAAAACAAATTCTGATTATATAAATTGTACTGTTAGATACTGTAGGCATTCAAGAAAATTCATAGTCAGAAAATTTGAGGAAATGAGTTTTTAAATGAGCACCTTGAGTGATATTATGGCATCCATAGTGAGCAGGGTAAAGTCGACACAAGACTTCTTGGATCCTTGAATAGTTAGTCCCTAGCATTTGTTGGCTTTTCATATTAATTTATTGCTGATAAAAGACACCTCTACAGTTGCAAGATTTGTAAATGTCCATCAATATTTTATGGGTGTATGGTGTCTTGGTTAGTGAGATTTTTTACATAGATAATGTACTAGTTAATCAAAAAAGATAAAGAAAGATAAAACTCTTAAAATGTTTTATCCTGGGCTTCTTTTGAGAATTTTTTAGTTTTAATTATATGAAGACAGTTGTCTTTACTATGTCATTCTGTTTAAAGCATCCCCAGGCATCTGCTCCAGGAGACCAGTGCCAGGATGAAGTATTCATTTCGGGACAGCAGAATTACTCATCTGCCACGCTTAGTCTCAAAGATATTCCTCCAGACAGCATGAAGAAAACAGCTGTGCAGGTAATTATCTGCATGACACCATGGATAGAATATTATTTGCTATTATTCCTAAGGATGTATTTTTTATTAGTAGTAGAAACTTATCTTGGGATAGCAGTTGGAACTAGGGTTTCTTTCAAATGTAATACCCAGGCTTCAAAGCTGGCATAAATGAAACAGCATCCTCTTTTTGGAAGACAAAACAGTTGACTATATGAAGGAAGATAGTTCTTTTGTTTCTTCAGTAGGTGCTTTGAAAGAAGAAATTTGCAACCAAACACGTACTTGCAAGTGAAATTTGGAATATGGCAGATGATTTCAGGAAAGTAATATGAAGCTGATTAAACCTTTTAATGGACAAACTTGAAATCTGCTGTGATGAAATTGTGATAATAAACCAGAATTAGTAGAAGACACTCTGTATTCATCTCTAAGCACCATCTCTGGAGGCGGGTCTTACTACCATGAAGCTAAAAGGATTCTTCTAAATTATTACAATGCAGAAGTGGATTTTATTCTTACGCCTTCAGTAATTTCAGTTGCATTTCTACAGACAGTGGGTAGTGGGAACTTGGATAGCTGTGGATACATTTTGCATATATAAACTCTACCTCTGGCAGTGCAACAAAAAAAAGTTTTCCTGTCATACTTTAAGTTTTCAGAAAAGGCAATGGAAAATTGTGTAAACTAAATAGATATGATCTGTAAATAATATGAACATGTATTATATACACACATTATCATTTCTCAGAATCAGTTTGACATAAACACAACAGGGCAGATTCTGATATGTGTCCATTCACATAGCATGGTTGAAAGTTGAAATTTGCACACTTCCATTATTTGTAATACTGAGACAGTTTTTTAATATCCTTGTATTCCATAACTAAGGGGATAATGATGGCAGGCAGAAAAAATCTGTAACTCAAGCCTGTAGCATTTTTGGAATCATACAGATGAATCAGTGAGTAATTAGGGTGGATAATAGCATGAGGCATATGGGTGAGGAGGGAAGAAGGCTGCCCATCTCAACACAGAGCTGCACAGCTCAGCAGTAACTCTGGGGTTTCAGTAAAGAAACACTGCCACCTCAGCATCATTCCTGGTGACATGGTTGGAATGCATGCATGTCTTGACACTTGTGACCTCACTGCTACTTGTCATCATCATACCTACCAAATCAATTACATATGTGTTAACAATAGAGTAATATTTGCTGGAAATACTGCAATTTTGATACTAAAATCTTGAGCTTGGATGCAAATTTGCTCAGGGAGTTTTCTTGTGAAGTGGTCACCATAAGCTGCTTGGAGAGACTGTAGTCTGCCAGCTGGGCAAGGAGGTGGGGATTTTTATTTTTGTATGATCTATTGGAAATTGTTACAAAATCTCTGAATTTTATGCAGGGAAAGTGCAGACTGTAGTGGTATCAATCACGTGTCAATACCATCAGTTGCACTGCTAGAAAATAATGTTTGGGAAAACTCAGTGAAAAAACAAGTGCTAAAAGCAAAGGCTGTCTAATCTGTACTAGTAAATTAGCATTCAAATTAAGTTTTTGTTTTTCGTATTTGTTCAGTAGGTCAGAGCTGATAACTTTAAACAAAATGGATATAATTGTACATGATCCAGAAGAGTAGTTTTAGTAATGTTGCTGAAAATAAGAGCAGTCACATATGAGAAGTATTGAATTAATAAAGCAAGAATTGAGGATTGCTGCTTACAAACTGTATGACCGTGAGTATTCATGTTTTTTTCAGATGCCTTTAACAAATGGACAAATGTGCCAGCCTCAGAGACTTCAGGCAAACTACAGCCAAGTCCATCATCTCCCTCCTCAATCATCAGTTGCAAGGCATCCATCTAGAGAGCAATTAATTGATTATCTGATGTTGAAAGTTGCCCACCAACCTCCCTATACCCAGTCCCAGTGCTCTCCAAGACAAGGTCATGAGTTGGCAAAGCAAGAGGTAAGAGTAAAATCTATCTGACAGATATGACATCTGTCAGTCAGAGACAGTGAATTGTTACATTGTTTTCATTTATTATCATTTCTCTGTAGATGGTGACAGAAACAATATAGGGATTTATCTCCAGCAGATGTTATCTTAGAGCAATTCTACTCCTCAAATCACACATTCCTTCCAGTTTTGAGAGAAATATGGTAGAATTTTAACAGAATGTACCAGAAACTTAAATTTGCAAACTTTTTTTACTGAGCTAAAAATTAATTTCTCAACTAAATTTATTTATCTCAACTCATTATTTAGCTAGTAACTGAAGAAAATGCAAAGTCACACTACAACTTACAGTGCTTTCCATCTGGCATGCTTAAAAAACCTGCAAGTCCAGAAATGCGTACCCATAAGCAAAAATCCGTTAAAAAGTGTGAGCAATCTGATGCATGCCTAATAATTATCAGTTTTATTTACAATAGACAGATCTGTATATAAGAAATTCTTATACCATTTAATGTCTTTCATTGCAACAGCCTTCTTTCTATATTGAGTTTGAGAAAATCCTGATAACTAGCTTTCCTTCTGTGCTAGAATGAGAATGTCCACTTCCTGTGTAAAATAAGGATTTTTTTCAACTCTTCTAGCAAGAGAAAGAGCACAGAGAGTTGGCTATGTAGAACTTGTAGTGAAAGTAGGAATGTTTGATTTTCAAAATTTATCTAGAGGTAGCAAAAAACCAGGAAGAACAGATTCTTTCACAGGAGCATGTATATTTGCTGGGGGCATTAAAGTAACCTACGTAATATCAAAATATCTCTGAATTTAAAGCCCATGTGGATTATGATTATAATAATAGTGGTATTGGAGTAAAACTTAAGTTACAATGATACATGATGTTGTATTGCAGTCTTGTTCTGCATTAATTTTATGAGATATAATACTCTCTTGAACGACTTTTAAAATTTTTTATTCATTTTAAAGCTTTTGTTCACCTGAATTCCTTGGTAATAATTCCATTACAGTAGCTTTGAATGTAGAGTTTCAGCCAGTTTGTCTAATTTTGGTTGTAATTACTTAGATTCGAGTGAGAGTGGACAAGGATCCAGAACTTGGGTTTAGTATATCAGGAGGAGTTGGTGGTAGAGGAAATCCGTTCAGACCGGAAGATGATGTAAGTATTTTATACTAACACTTCTTAAAAGCCTTCTGATCAATAGTGTTTCTCATGTTCAGCAAAGGGAGAAAAGAAAGTATATATATTTCCCAAACCACTAAACTCCAGGACTGGAAGGGAGAAAACTGGACAAATGATGTGGGAAATCAAGGTTGTAGGTGGTCACAGTGGTTGCATGACAGTATAGAGGATTATTCCAGATGAGTGGTTCTTGCACAGTTCTAGTTAGCAGTTAGCAGATTTGAGATAGTGAATTATGGAGTGTACAATTAGGAATCCTCTTATAAAAGAGACAGTGATTTAGCCTACAGTTGTATTTCTGGTGGTCGATAATTCATCTTGACATACACATCTGCTAAATTAAACCAAGGTGGATTGCAATTTGCGCCTAAGCAACCCTTTAAAGACAATGCTGGATATTCAACATCAGAAAAGGAAGGCAGTCTCCAAAGCCAGAGACCTGTAGAATAGTATTGCATTCTCTTCTACTTAGGATGGAAAATTGAAAATTGTTTTGGATTACATCTGTTTGATGCTGTCCTGTTATTCATCAATAAGTTGTAAAAATGTTTCCACCTCTGTTTTTCAAGGGCATATTTGTAACCAGAGTGCAGCCAGATGGACCTGCATCTAAGCTGTTACAGCCAGGGGATAAAATAATTCAGGTATTGTAATGACTTAATTAACTAGCCTATGTAATATACCAGTTAGTTTTCAGTTTGCACCTAAGAGCAGAATGTTTCATTTTTAGATAGATTACCTATCTTCACCAGATTTATTCTTATATTCTGGGATGAAGCTTTTCATTTTCTGCCGCCTAACATGACAGTAAGTGACACAGACTGAAGCATGGTGGATCATTTTTTCAAATTCACTTTTCCATTTTTCACACTTCTAAAGACGAAAGAGAAGTGTCAAAAGATGTAAGTTGAGATGGAACATGAGCATTTCATTAGGCTATCCTATATCATTCAATTACTGCGTTTGTGGTCATTGACATGCAGTGTTGTGAACACTGTATTGTCTGAACACCAGCACTTGCCCTGGCAGCCACTCTCCACAGTTGCACTCTGCTGTCACATCCCCTCCGTGCTGCAGCTCCTGCCAGCCTTTGCCGCCTCTCTCCCACTGGCAGGCCACACATGTGTGAGTGCTGGCCAGAGCTGCCCCTTTGCTTGCTGCTGTCTGCCTGGTCACAGCATGCACCTCCTGGCTGCCCATCTGCTCCTGGCCAGCCAAGCCAGGCATTTCAGGAGCCATGGCTTCTGGACTGCAAGCTGTGTTGTTCCTTTCTCTAGGAAGTCTGTACCTATTCAGACCTTTTCTGGATTAAGTTTTTTAGAAGTTGTCTGATGAGCTCATAAGCTGTTTGGGGTGCGGTCAGGGAAATGAACAATAGGTTCATAGTGCCTTACTTTCTTAACTAAAATGGGCAAACGGGATGTTTGAACATTGTTCTAGCTAGCTACCCTTAAATTGCAGAGCTTGTTAAAAGTAATTATTCACCATATCCTGAAAATGTTGGGAGTTGACTCTGCTGCATTTCAGTTTTCTAAAAACAGAACAAACAAAAAGCTCCAAACCAGACCCCCCACTCCCACTAGTATCTCAATTAAACCACAACATCCTGTGAACTGTTTTCTAAAACAAAGCCAGATTGAAAACAGCCTAATTCTTCAACTGAAAGATAAAGCCAAAAGGCCCACATGAAAACTGATTTGAGACTAAGTTGTTCAACTAAAAGATGGCTTGTTCTTGAGCACAGTTAATAATCCTGTGCTTGTTCCTTCTCACTGGGGTGAGAGAGGTCCTAGTTCTCTTACTGATACGGGGATGGTGTTAACCCAGCACCGAGGGTTACTAACACATAACAGGAGCAGGAAGCATGTTAAACCTTTGAAAAAACTGTTAGCACATTTTTTATGTATTTGTAAAGTGGAACATATCTGAAAGGTAACTTCAGTTTTAATGGCTTATTCCTGTCTTTATAAAAGCCATCAAATTCCTTAATGAAGTTTTTTTATGTTGGCACTGCTTGGGTTTTGCTTGTTGCTTAATAAGGAATTTGGTTTGAAAAAGAGCTAAAGGACAAGTTGCATTGGCATGCTTAGACCATCAAAAGCCACTTCATTTCTCATAACTAAGAGTATTTTTTTCTTACAAAACAGCACATTCCTTTTATCTGTGATAATTCCAGTGATGATGTAATGACAGTCCCACTCTGTCTTGTTGCCACTCAGATTTCTATGGATTTTTTTAATGAATATCGTCACTTCCAAAATGCCTTTTCTATGCTTGACTTTGCAGTGTTCTCTGTAAAACATGCAATAGGCATGCATACTATAATGCATGTCTAATACGTATATCTAATAAAAATATTCTACATGACTGCTGACTAGATAATTGCAGGTAAGACTTAAGACTAGGGCTAGGACATTCTGTGCAAATTATGATTTGAAAGGGTTGTTGCCACTTTTGCTTTCTGAACAGTCTACATAAATGTTTCTCTGCATCTCTAGAAAGATTTGAATCCTTGGTTTTATAACAAGTAACAACAGCGAGTGTTCAGTGACGGCATAAGAACTGCAGCTTTCAGCTAAGGCACAGAGAGCACATCCAGTTCTCTGTCACCACATAAGTAGCTCAGGGGAAAAGGTGAGATCCACAGTGGGAAGAAATAACAGTTTAAATGAACAAATTTGTCCTTCTGCAACATTTTGCTGACCAGATTGAGCATGATCTTGCAGTAATGCACTCTGAGAAGTTGAGCTACAGGCATGTTTTCCCTGTCTTTTGTAGGCCACTTGGTCCTGCCTGTGTTTGCCAAGACAAACTTGTCCAAGAATAACATTATTGTTTAGAGTCACAGGCAAATTCAAGTTGGGGATTATCTCAGGATCTAGCACAAAAAAATGGTTCCCAGTGCCATTAATTTTTTTGTCATAGGCCTCAACAGTTTAATTTATCACAGAAGCAAGCCATTTCTAATATTGTGATACTTAAAATAGAATGTGTAATTGGTAGTACATTTGGTGTGGCTGTATTACGGCTGATGAATTAGATGTCTGATGTTAATAGTTTAAAGTTCGATTTTCTTTTGGTTATTTGCTGTATTCTTCCAAGGGTGATGCGGTAGTTTAGGTTTTTGTAGCATGCAGGTACAAATTCAAGTAATCTGCAGTGATTTATTCTCTGCATTCATATAGAAACTTTAAGGCTTAAATAAACTTACATGAAATATGAAACATCTTTTACTAACACGGAATACAAGATTGTCGTTTTCAATTTTAAATATTTCTTCTTAGGCTAATGGATACAGCTTCATCAATATTGATCATGGACAAGCAGTGTCTTTGCTAAAGACTTTTCAGAATGCAGTGGAACTCATCATTGTGCGAGAAGTTTCTTCATAAGTACTGTGGATTGTGGGGATAAACCAACAGAATTCATTGAAGGACTATGGGGAAACGGAATATTTTGCATATTTTTATACATTAAAAGAATTCAAAAAGAATTATGATCAAAATTTGTACAGGAAATACTGAACTTGTGGTTAAAGGGGGAAAAACCACTGTAGAGAACATACAGGAAATAATTTTGGAAATGCATATGGTGAATAAACTTGTTTTTAAGCATTATAGCAATCTAAGGATCACTCCTCCAAGAACAAACCTGTGTTGTTTTTTTGTACAGATGGTAGGTTTATTTTTGGATAATTCATACACATTACTAAACTTTGTGCAAGGCTTTGTGAAGCCTCAGTTGTAGCCAATGGACAGATGGCAGGGCTGTCTGTCCTGTAGCTGTTTATTGCCTTTATTTTTATTCACCAGATATTAATGTGTTACGCTGAACCACTTCTGTAGATACGAACGGGGATATGAAGTGTTGGCTTTGCTATGTGCACATTGTATAGATGAATGGGTAGATGGAAGGTGGTGCTGGTTGGACAGAATAAAGGTCAGGTGAAACAATTATCTGCTATCTAAATCTGGAATCAGGAGAGAAGAAAAAGTGTTTAGTTCTGGAGTGTACGTCTACCAATAGAAAATGCAATAAAAGCTTACGGTGTTGTTTTTTTAGGAAGACTGTAACTACAAATTTGTGATATTATACAGGATTTGTTCTTAATGTAGTCATTGAATATTAATTTGCCACATGTGATTCATGTTTAGTTGTTTTCTTGCATACATTTATTTTTTTCAACTGTACTGTGGAATTGTGCCCAGAGATTTTTCTCTGCTATGGAAATCCCCAATTTTGTGGAAATGGTGATAATTTTATCTTTATAAAAAAGACTCCATTTTAAGCTGACAGATTTGGAAAATGAAACTGAAATGGCCAGTTTTTAAGATTGTTGCCTGTAATATATATTTAAACAGACACAAATGATGCAGGAAAGGTTACGAAAGACATCTTGATTTTGTTTGGCCTTTGCATTGCCTTGTTAATCAAAAAGGAAACCATACGTATAGAGCTAGGTAACCAAAACAAGTTTGTGAAACTTTGAGCAGTGATGGAAAATTGCTGTGCTGAGATGGAGAGCAAAGGGAGGGTATACTTACAACCCACCAGTTTGTAATGAGGTTTCTTAAAGGGCTGTTCCTACAGGTAACATTAAATGTGAACTAGACACTTCAGAGTCATTAAAGGGTTTCTAATTACATTAATGTAATAGTGATTTACCACAGGCTGCCTTTGTTCCTTATTACTGTATAAAAGGTTCAATTATGCTTCTATTAATTTTGTTTACCAGAAACATTAACTTTATCTTTCTCCTTTGTAATTGAATAGAGACTGCATAGTCTGCAGTGATAATTCATACACGGTTGTTATGGACCAGGGAAAAGTGCCATAGAAGGCCGATAACTGTTTTTAATCAGGGCTAATAATTAGCCTATCATTGGAGCAATATTCAATTATTGCAGTTCATTTTTAATTACGTACACATTGGTAGTTTGAGACAGGTATAAGTGCTTTTTTCAACCCAAAAAGTAAATGCTTTTAATAAAACTAGCAAAAACACCAGCTTCCTTTAGTTTTGGGACAATGAGCTGGAAGAGAAAGGAATTATACATAGCTAGCAGTAATAAACAGGCAGTACTTTTTTAATAAGTGAACTCCAATATTATTGCACTTCTTTCAAAGATGTTAACTATTGCTTATTGTACTGTGTATAGTTCTAATAATTTTAATTGAAACCCTTTAACAACTCTTTGTATATTTTAATTCTTTTTAGTTGATTTTCAGTAATATTTACATAGAAAATGATTTTTTTGATAAATTAGCAGAAATGTGCTGTATTTTGATAAAATTCACTTATTTTCTGTGTGCTGTTAATCTCAAAGAATGAGAAACATAGCTATATAATGGCAGGCTTCAGTGTTTAGTTGTTGTTTAGTTTCTATTTTTTTATTGAAAATGCAAAATGTTCACATCACATGTTCATTACTTTTAATCATGTTATTTTTATCACACACTGCCTTTTAATGGGGATACATACAGACAAGTCCTAAATGACCTTGGTCTTCTACAAAACCTGTATCTTTGAGAAGGGAAAAGTCCAAAAAGCAGAACTGATTCTTTACTGATCTTGGACTGACTTTGTATACATTTTGCAGTACATTTAAATATATCACTGAGAAATTATACTGTATTGTATTTTGCTTTAATGGTAACAGAAGTTTTAAATGTTGTTGTGTCACTTAATTTTCAGATTTATGTATCACAGAAAAATTCTACCAAAAACTGTTCGGCTGGTAGAACTATATAAGTAGAGATTTATAGCAAGAAGTTTAGTACTTCTTGTGGAAATACTTGGCCAAAGCTTGTCTTCCGTCAGTTAGCAAATTAATCGTCTAATAAAACATGGATAATGCTGATTTTACTCACTAAATGTTTGAGTTTTCAGTGAATTGAAATGTGTTTGTTTTGTCAGTGTCAGTGTGTGAAGGTAAACATGTCAGATTAAATGATTTTGTGGGGAGTGGGAGAAGGATGTCTCCTGAACTAGTCCAGCCAGGATTCAACAGGAGGAGAGACAATATCGGCACTTTTCATTTTGAATGCATTGTAAACTACATTTTGAATAGAATAAAATCCATCAGCAGCCTAAGTTACTCAGCATGGCAATGAATTGATGCAAACTGTGTTAATTCTTTCTATTCTTAATAGTTCATTAAAGAATCAGTTCAACTGATGTAATGAAAAGATGAAGTCTCCCACGTATTTATTATGTAAATATTTTTTTTTTAATTTCTTTTTTGGGCAAGTTAAAAAAAAGTGTACATACTTGAAAGCATTCTATCAACACAAACATAGCAATAAGCAACACACAGAATCAAACATGCATTATTATTTTGGTCTTGTTTAGAAATACTCCCTTGTCAACAGCTATGTAATGTTTCTATTGATCAGCATTTATTCAACATTCCAAATTTTTGTATATAATAAGACTGTTTCTGAGGTAACACATGGAGAATAGATAATAAACTAATGCTCTTTAAAGCTGTGTGAAATTGAATTATTTAAGTACTAGGAAATTCTCCATAACAGTTTTTGTAGACCTCAGTAGTCCATCAATATCCATTAGTAAAGTCATATTTGTGTTCCTGGCTCTGTGCATCTCAGTGTCCACGGGTCTGTTCTAGGTGATTTCATTGCAAGACTGGGTTCTTCACAACAAAGAAGTATTTTTGTGAATAACCCCATGTGGTGGGTTGTCCTTGGCTGGATGCCAGGTGCTCACCAAGCTGCTCTATCACTACTCCTTCCCCAGGTGCACAGGAGAGAAAATAAGATGGAAAACAATTTGTAGGTTGAGATAAGGCAGTCTACTAAAGCGAAAGTTTCTGCACACACAAGCAAAGAGAAAATAAATAATTTTATTTTCTACTTCTTATCAGCAAGTGATGTCCAGCCACTTCTGGGAAGCAGGGCATCAGCACGGGTAGCAGTTTCTTTGGAAGGCAAACATCGTAAGAAACAAATGCCTCACCTTCAATCCTCTTCTTAGCTTTTCTATCTGGGCTGACATCATATGGTATGTAACACCCCTTTGGTCTGTTCGGATCAGCTGGCCTATTTGTGTCCCCTCCCAAGATCTTGCTCACCCCCAGCCTACTGATGGGGGGGCAGAATGTTGGGGAGACGGCGCTGGTGCTGTGCCAGTGCTGTCCAGCAGTAGCCACACAGTGGTGTGTTATCAACACCCCTGTAGCCACCAGTGCAAAGCACAGCACTGTGAGGGCTCCTGTGGGGAAATGAGCTCCACCTCAGCCAGACCCACTGCATCCCAGTCTTGCAATGAAATCAGATAGGGCAGTGAGTGGCTTCTGTCACAAAGAGAGGACTTCAGTTGCAAGTTAAGTAGATAGAGAGGGATGCCTAGGTCAATGAGTAGGATTAAAATTAAGAGTATGCTGAAAGCATTCTGAAGAGGTGTACAAGGGTAAAAAGAAATAGGTGGTAAGGAAATTAAAGAGATAGGCACACAATTTCACAGGAGAGCTAAATTCAGCTTTACATCCAGTTTTCTTGGAAATCACACAACAATGCAGTAACACAAATAGTTTAGTCTTTTTTTCCTTGTATATGTGGATTTGATATACCACTATTGCTATGTTCTACTTCTTCTACACAGAAAACTGATTCCCACTGTAAGAGGTTACAGCCCTGATGACCCTGGAGTATTGGGCCCCTTGTTATTTAGGTTTTCTGTATCTGCTCCCTACTTGGACATTATTTCATAACTCAACAGTTTGCTTTTTCATCAAGCATCTGAGAATACTGGCTGTAACTTCTGTTTTTCTGCCTGAAGGCACTTACTCAGAGAGAAAGTGTACTTTTTGGTACGGTATCCTTGCTGCCATGGATTAAATTCAATTTTGGAATGTGTACAGAAGATTCCATTGCAGCATCTAGGAGACTGCCTTGAAACAGTAGCTCTGTTACACTGTTAAAACTGCACTACAAGTAGGAGCCTTACATGCAGTGCTGGAAGCCACCAATTTCCAGCTGTTGCCTTCTACTGGTGTTCCCCATGTGGTTCTGCTAGTGACAGACTGCCCAGGTCTGCATTGTGGGGCCCAAGGCTCTTGAAGCAGTAGGGTCTGAGGAGGTCCTATCTCTCCCCAAGCTGCAAAGGTTGCTGACTTCCAAAATTCTTCTCCTTAGCAGCACAGCTCTCCAACAGCAGCACAGATCCTGCACGAAAGGTCATGGGGGGGCCTACATACTCCCTCTGATCCAACAAGCCTCCTCCTAGCACCAGCTAAAGGGTGGGAGCATCACCCATTCCAAGCAGGGGCAGCTGCAACAAAGGCTCCAGGCACCCTGCGTCAAGAACTGCTGACCACACTCGCTACAAGCCAGAGCTTCCCCAGGCCCACAGCCCTGTGGCCCCCCTTGGCTTGTACCTGACACCTCCTTGCAGTTCAGACCCTCTTCTCTGTGGCATTCCCTGATTTCCAGCTCTTTGCCTTCTTATGTTTGCTTTTCCTGAATACTGTCTATGAGAATGTGACTTGTATTTCAATTCTGCTATTTGAAGTATTTGAACTGTTGCTTTGTGTTGGGGATAAGCATTAAGTATGGTAAAAGTAGCACCTGCTTGGCCTAAAGGAAAACATGAAATGAGCACTAAATTCAGTATTTTAAACTACATCAGAAATACTATGCACAGAATTTTGTGCCTATCAAAGGTAATTTGCAAGTATGGATAAACATTACTGAGCTGTGAAAGATTCAGGTAACATATAGATTGTAAAGCCAGGACACTTTCAGCCCCTCATATTTATATCAATACTGATTAAGAGCTTTAGAGGTGCACTAAGAACATGCAAGAGAGCATGTGACTAGGCTGGTAAGTTTCCTGAGATGGCCAAGAAGAGTTCCTCATGAAAAGTCCCATTGCTGAAGTAACAAAGCTTTTCTGCATGGCCCAAATATTAGAGCACCAGGAATTCAACTTCTTATCACAGTAGTCTGCAACATCTGTTTTAGCAGTTGCATAACACAAAGGCAGTATAGCTCTGCACTGCATCCATTTCATGAGGCATGGCTGGATGCTGCAAATGGCTGAAATGTTTATGCTTCAGTATTGTTCAAAGTAATGAAAAAAACTGTGGCAGAATATTCACTCTTGTTTGCCAGATGTGAAAATACTGATTGGGACAAACCTTTCATGGACTGTCTTCTAATAGACAAACTGGTAGCAGATGAACCAGATGCTCTACAGAGAAATTCTCATTCATCTGCTGATGTTGATAATTTATGAAGGAAACTTTGGAGAAAGAGCGAACAACAAAAAACTAACAAAAAGGGGTAAGAGGTTTCTACTGAATTATAAGTATGCACTTAAAATACAGGATTTGAAAATATTGTGCCACAGCTCTTAACATCAATGTTTTGGCATATTTGATTGATTTTCATCTGCAAGAATTTCCACTTACAATAGAATAATCAACAACTTGTTTTGAATATGGAGAAGGTGGTTTTGCTGGGAATGTTTCCACCAAAAACTACTTCAGCTGAAAGCTGTGGCTTCACTACAGAGAAACTGAGGTTTACTAGTAAATAGTTGGCTGACATAATACTAAGTCGTGGAAAAAATGAAAGAATAATGTAAAATTGTCTCATTTGCTAACTGTCATGAGCAATGACTGATGAGGCTGGAGTTGATGCATGCAAGAGTTAGAAACCATGCTGGAAGCCTCCAAACAGATAAAACACTTGAACAATTTTTTTTTCTGCTGCATTTTAATTTTATGAAAATACACTGTGTGATTTTCTGATCCTGCAGTAAGCGATGTGTGGTGTTTTTTAACTGCAAATGTAGATAATCTATTACAGTTTTAATCATTATGTGCTTATATTTTAAGACATCTAAAGACATCAAAAATTTTTTTTAGCGTTACTATTTACCAAACTCACTTCATGTTGTAATAATGCCTATTTTATGCCACTTTCAAATAAAAGTTGGAAGTAAAACATTAATGTTTATCTGCACCAAGTTATACTGCAGTTTTCAAACTTCATCATTATAAAGGTTTTATTATATTCTTCTGCCTTGAAGAAAAGATCTTGCCCTGCTCCTACAAAATCTGGCTGGAAAGGAGAAGAAATGCACCCCAGTGAATTCCAGAATTTTCTATTCAACACCTTTGAATTACCTTGTTCAGACAGGTTTTGTTGAGATTTAAAAACAGCTTCCCCTTATGTAAAATTACACGCTGTGATTCCCAGCAGGGTAACCTCAGAGCAAAGAAAAAAGGTACTTTTTGCGCTCCAGTGGGCACTTACCCAAACAGTTCCAATTGCACGTCCTGCCACAAAAACAGCAAGTAGCAGATCTCCTAGCAGACACTGAATTTAATTAAAAAAAAAAAAATTAAAAGCCGAGTTTTTACATTTCCTTTCCCAACACATACATTGTCACACATATGGGTATTAAAAGTTTATCATAAAACTGTTAGTTTATCTACTGATATGTAGACTTTTATATAGCTTTAAAAAAAGGGTTTTCTAAAATCCCCTTTTGAAGAAAAATGCTTCTGTAATCTAAGAAGCGTTGTCTGCAGAACAGATACTGGATTTCATAAGTGACTGAAGAAATGCTGCCCTGAAATGTAACTGGATGAAGAATCTGTTCTCACATGAAGATTCTCAAATCTTAAACCACTTTTGTGCATTTTCCCGGTCTCTCAATGGTGGAGATACTCCTCCTTTGTTAATATGTACTTGGAGATTCAGAGTTAACAACACTATCTCTGTCAGCTAACTCCCTCATCTTATTTTGAAGTAAGTTTAAAAATAATTGTAAGGCAAGAAAAAGTACTCCATCTTTGATACAAGCAATTTTATGGGGAGAAGAATGTCACTGTAAAACATTAGAGTTGCTAATATGACTCTTCTAATGGATAGTGCTATGCTAAATCCTAAATCTTTTCATGTGTTTGCTATAAAACAGATAAAAAGCAGATGCAGAAATCTCACAGCTGTTTCAGTTTACCAATGCTAACTTTTACAGCTGACTGCCATCCAGAGGCAGGAGGTTTAAACTGGTTTCAACTGCTTACATTGACCATGTAGCATTCATCTATTAATCTCATTATAGGCAGGATTTTAAGATTTCCAGATAAACTTTCATCTGGGGAAAACAATTACTACTCTAGAAATTTTATCTGGGAAAAATATTTTTATAATTTTTCTGGGTAGGTATATAAAATTGGTCTTATAATTTCTTTTCAAATAATTTTATATAATTTTGGGGATTACAGATATGGTGGATTGGGGATTACTACACAGATCTAAGAGTTTATTTTCTGTAAGATGTTTTTCTGTTCTACATGAGTCTTTTTTAAAAAACTCCATAAATTATACTAAGGCATACACAAAAACAAGAGCTAATAAACCTGAAAGGTGTAACAATGGGAAGGGGATGAAAGCCAGTCCTTGTACTTGGGAAGCACTGTGTATCTGCTGGAGTTTAAAATAAAGTCTGTTGTCTGTGAAATGTTATGAAGTTAACATTTTCTGGTTAGTCTGTATTTGAAAGTTAGTTCAAGTTAATCTGATGTATGAACATATGTCTGTGAAACTGGAGCACGTGTCTGAGCAAAAACATAAAATAGGAGTATTATCAGCAGTCAGCTTGTACTGGCAGTCTACTATGAGTAGTAGGAGACTGGCATTTGAAGACTATGCCTCTTGATTAATTCACAAGAGAAAGAACATTCATGCCGTAGAAGAGAAATTGGTTTCCTGTGCTCTGCATCACTAATCTACACAAAACATTGACATTTTGGTTATACAATAAGGAAACTGGTGTAAAGTTACTATGTGTGAAAACAACTTAGGCAGCACAGGCTGTACAAATATATTGGCTTTTAGTGGCATTCGAGTACTGCTTTCGAAAGGACAGTCAGAGAAAAATACTTCAAGGGATTTGTTATGGGACAAAGTAACAAAAGTCTTGAGAAAGTCAAGATAAACAGTATTAGCTGCTCTCCCCTCATTCATGAGCCAGTCATTTCATGGCAGCAGAAGGCTACCAGGTCAGGCACAGTCTTCTCTTTATAAATCCATACTCACAACTCCCAGTCGTCTTCTTGTCCTTAGCATGTTTTAAAATGGCTGTCAGAGGAATTTGCTCCATCACTTTCCCAGGGATTGAGGTGAGGCTGATTTGCCTCTAATTTTACCAATGCTCCTTCTTCCCATCTGGAATCTAGGGCTGACACCTCCCTCCCCAAACATTATGACTTTGAAAGATCATTAGAGGTGGTCTCACAGGACACTGGCTAGATTCCTGAACATTCAAAGGAACATCCCAACATCCCATCCTGCAATCTTGTGTGTGAACAATTCCTTTCACCTGGTTCTCCTCAGCCATGGGTACATCTTTGCTCGATCTTTCTCGTTAGTCTCAAGGGCTTTAGATTTCCAGAGGCAAGTTTTACCAGTGCCACAGGAGTGGTTGAACCAGAAATTAAATTTTACTTCTCATAAATTGCTTAAAACTTAGAACTATTTGATTTTTATCAAATAATTTTTAGCTCTGTGGCTAACATTCTTTTTGAAGTCTTTAAGGTTCCATTTAAAGAACGCTAATGAAAGCTTTCTAATGCTTCTTTTACCTCACATGATTTCAGTTCCCTCCCCTTGCACACTCAGCAAGTCCACCTCTATCAGACCACCTACTGTCTACTTAAAAGGTGACTTCTTGTAATGAAAAAGACTTTTCTCCGGATCCTCTAAAACAGCATTTACTGTAACTTCCTTCGGAATTGCCAATATTCTTCTACTGGTACTTGCAATTAACATTTCCCAGTAAATGCTTTTTAATCCTCATGGGAAGATCACAAAATAGACAATTGGTTAATAGTCACTCTTACTCAACAACTTCACTGCTTTACATGCAGGTAACCTGGAATTTCAGTTTACCTCTAAAAAGCCTGCAGAATGCCTTTGCTAGTTAACCTGACAAGCAAGGTGAAAGAATTTATTTACTGAAGCTTTACTTACATGCACAAATACAGTCACTAACAAGTAAAAACAGGTGAGCAAAATTGAAACTTGTACACCTATTAATTTACTTAGATCACAGACAAAGTTTTCTCTAGACCTACAGCAGTGTGTAAGACGCAGGTCTGTTAGCCACTGATTAGAGAGAGGATGTTAGGGCACTGCTTGTATGATTCCCTTTCTGCATGTCTACCCTTTTTATTTAACTTTTTCTTTCAAAGTAGCTTGGGGGGGTGTGGGGGGGGTGGTTTATTATATGAAAGGCAGTGCTCTTTAGCCCTTTAAATTCTGAATGGTTTGACTAAAATAGTAATTGTCTGCTTCCAGCCTTTTAGTGGCAGCATGTGTGACCACCCAAAGCTTTCAGCATTAGATTTTTGGGGGTCTGGGATTGGTTTAATTTTTTTGCCCTATTCTTCCTGAAATAGAAATTCATTTATTTTCCAAGCTAATTTTGTACTCTGGCAGGGACTGACAATTACAAAATTTAAACTGTTTTTGCTTGCTTTATTTTTGGAGAGCAAACCAGTAGTTCAGAATTTCACATGTTACAAGCTTTACCTGAAGAAGGGTATCCCAGTCAGTTCTGACATCACAAGGCTTTTCTTTGTGAATTTCAGAGTTCATTTTTAATTTGGACCCTCCACTGAGAGATGCAAGGAGAAAGGATAAAAATATTCAAAGCAGCAATAGCTTCTACATCTCTGCTAACCATCTTTGGATAAGATGTACTAGTGAAAACATAAGAAAACTTTAGGTATGGTTCCTATTATAGAATAATAATATCAGTTTCATTTTCCACAATATACAACAAAATATCTGGAAGCTTCTCTCAAGATAATTAGAGGCTACCAGAATGGCTGAAAGGATTTAAGTCTTGTACTTTTGGAATATGGATTTCATTTAGAAAGAGAGAATGAGTGCACTGATAACAATTTTAAAATAAGTCCTATCTGAAACATATTCATGAACGTTATTAAATAAAATACATCTCTGACAATTGCTTGGAATAACACTTCTGTAATGTACTGAGCATTAATAAAGGAAGCACTACCCAGACTTATCTATGGAGATTCTGTAACAATTGACCTACTTGCTCAGGGAACTGTCACAAATTTGCACTGTTTTTCATCCCAGATAGCTTCAAAAATACTTAAATCTCTTCTCAGCTCATGCTTGGGGAATGGAAAGTCTTATGAACAGCCTGAAGCCTTAAACCTTTCAGTGCCAAGATGCACACCTGTTATCACTAGAGAAGACTGCAGTTTGATCCTTAATAGTGATCACCCACACACGAAGCGCTCAGCCTCATTTTCTCCAGCCAATATAATTTCTAAGGAGAACTTGAACTACAACTGCAGGCAACATCAATTTCATTGGGATAGATTTGCAGTCAATTTGTAACAGAACCATTTACAACCCGTTCTATTACAAGCCCTTCCTGTTTAGACATAGGCTGTGTTCAAAGGCTTATTCCCTAGGGTGATTAAACTTTCACTGAACTTGGCCACCAAACGCGCATTTAAACGGGAAATCTCATTTTCCTCCGCGGCCTCGCCCCTGAAGGGCCCGAGCCGCCCACAGGCTCGCCAGGGCCGCGGCGCGCGCGCACCAGCGAGCGGCAGGGACAGCCCCCCCCGGCTCGCGCCTCTTCCTGGGCGGGGCCTGGGCCCCGCGCCGGTCCCGCCCTATGCCAGGCGGCCCGGCCGGCTCCATATGAGGCGGCTCCTGGGGAAGCGGCTCCTGGGGAAGCGAGCGATCTCCACGCCGCGGGTGAGCCCGAGGCCCCGCCGGCAGGGGCCGCCCGCCCGTCCGAGACATCTTCTGGGAGCAGTCGAGTGCGCTGCTAGAGCGCCCGCCCGCGGGGCCCCTCCGGCCGGTGGCGCGCGCCCTTCTCGGTGGGCGGGCCTGCACCCCCGGGTGCGCGCGGTAAGGCCGGGCAGGCGCAGCCATGATGAACAGCAGCGGGATCGGAGTCCCGTTGGGCTTCCCCCTGGGCCCCACGTCCGTCATCCAGGTCACGAACCTCTCCTCGGCCGTGACCAGCGAGCAGATGCGGACGCTCTTCGGCTTCCTGGGTGATATCGAGGAGTTGCGTCTCTATCCCCCGGAGTAAGTGGGGCCCGTGCCACCCTCCGCAGCGCCGGAGACTAGGGATGAAGAAGAGGCGCGGAAGGGCCGGGGGTGGCGGGAAGGGCAGAGGCAGGAGGCCAGACACGCCATTTTGAGTGCGGGCACTCGGCGGGCGTCACGTGGTCCCTCCCCTTTGTATGGTCGGAGCGGCGGGGAAGGCGCTGCGCCCGCACTTAAGATGGCGGCGCCGGCCCTGTTCCCCCTTTCCTGAAAACCCGCTTGCTCTGGCCTACCTCTCTCCTCTCCTAGTCTCGGTGCGGGCGAGCTAGACCGGGGAGTCCCAGGCCCGCCTTCGCCTGACTGCCTTTATTCTATTTCATTTTTCCCCCTTCTGTTCGAAAGGCATAGTGCTTTGAAAAGGCGCCGTTCGAACAGAAGCCAAAGTAGCTGAGGTTATGCAGATGGGAGGAACCTGCCCTGCCTTGTGCGCTGAGTTGCCCCCAGTAAGACTTAAGCAGTAAATTAATCACGGACGTCACAACTGTCCCTAAATTATAACGGTTCGCGTGGTGTCAGCGGCGTGCGAGGGGTGCGCTCGGCTGGGAGATGCTGGGGCTCTCAAAATAACAATGTTGCCTCTCACGAGAACACGCTGGTCAGCAGAAAAGGGGGTGTAAATGAAACACGTTCTCTCAAGCCAGCAGTTGTACTGGGAAGTGAATAACGAATGTGCCCTTTCAAACCTTGTCTTTTCTTAGAAAAATTAAATCGGACTATTGGAAAGGAGAGGGCGTTATTAGCATCGCAATACATGAACTTTAATACAAAGATGTTCAGGCCAACAAAACTTCGATTTGCAAAAGAGAATAGCAAAAAGTTGGTATTAACCAGTTTTTATGTAGCTGCATTACATCAGAATATGTTTGAATACTAGCCATTCAGAAAAAAAAGTATTTCATATGTCAAGATACACTTAAAACAGCCTTACTGATAGCTATGTGGTGGATTTTTATACAGTTTTCTAGGGCTTTGTCCTGGACTTGTTCCGTAGTTGATTCTTTGTGCTTTGGGTATTCTCTTGACTGAATACATTTTTTTGTTACAGCTGTTGTTTTTATCTTTCACTAGGCTATATAACAGGTTTTAAGGGAAATGGGGACTTTATTGACATTCATACACAGATAATGTTTGTGCCACTGTGTACAAATTTGCCAGAGTGTATATACACATAAAATACTAAAATCCAGTACCATAGTAGGGATTCACTTGGGAAGTCAAGGTCATAATGCTGATGAATTCAGTTTTCAGACATAGGGTGCAGGATTGTGATTGCTTGTTGTAACTCTTGGTTTTATTTACAGTTATTTATGCACAAATGTTAGAAGTATGGATTTCCTTGCCTCATACTTCTGGACACTTGAACTGACTTCTAAATTGTTACCTTGGGAGAAAATTAAGTATTTACTCTAATGCCCTTCCTTAGAAACAAAAAAAGAAGTGCCTCCTGTTGACTTTCTGAAAATGTATTTAAATAACATTGTGATGAATTCAGAAAACAGTATTTCATTGGCAAGTAGATTGGAAGCAAAGGTGTCCCAAAGAAAACATATATCACTATCAGTTTGAAGTACAGTTAAAATCTGAAGCTGGTTTCCATGATGTGACAGGTCTTTTGCCTTGGGTATGTACTTCAGTATGCCAGCCACCGACACAACAGCTTGGTGGTGTTTTCCAGTTTAGCAAGACACCAGTGACACCTGAAGTTGTATTCTGGGTCCCAGACATGCTTTTGTGATACACTTATCGCCCGGTTGAAGTCTGCCTTTCAGGGTAGTCTTCAAAATTACATGTGTAGCGATGAGCCTTCAAATGTGGCCTTAAGAGGATTTTTGAGCAGTTAAATGCTGAAAAACTTACTGAGCAACAATTGGGTTTTTGCAGAATGAGTTGTTTGAAAGCAGGAAGTCACAAACTGTCTCTATTAGGTTTGGAAAGACCTGCTGTGTAACAGTGCTTGCTTCTGAGTAGTCTGGAGTGGTCTTGGAAGCTAGAACACTGTTTGAGAATAAACTTTTGGTTTAAACAGAAGTTGGGTGATGGGCTGATTGGTCACAACCCTCCCGTAGTCAAGGGCAAGGATTGGCCTCTGTTCTGCCACCAGGAAGCTCCGCTCTGGTTGCAACCCAGTAGGCGTCGAGAGGCGGAGACACGTGCCATACCAGACCTTGGCGGTGAGGTTTGGAGCCTAACGGTGTTCTGGTTCATGAACCAGAGTATTTGGGCAAAGCCAAGTTTAGCATTGAGGGGTGCCATGCAAGTCACTCTCACTTGTATACCTTACCCATTCTGACACAGGTGGATGGGCCACCTTCACTTAACTGAGAAAAGGGACATCTCATCTGAGACAAAGACTCGTCATCTGTATGGTCTAGTAAATAGACATTGTTATATCCTGCAGTGACAGCAATGTAGGTGAGGCCTTTGAGGCAAAACACACACAACCTTGTTTAAACTGATCTGCGCAATTATTCTGTAACATTCTATTTTAAAAAGTTAATAGTTTCTGTCATGTTCTCCACACCTCACACACCCCACCCCCCTGCCCCGCCTAAGAAAGTTTGTGCAGTTAGAGAAATGTTTTGTAGCCTTTCTTAGATTTTTTTTTTTACCATAGATTTCTGAATACATCATTCTTAGGAAATATTTCTGTTGATTTTTATCCTGTTAGGAGATGCATGTTACTGTCTTCCTACAAAGGGAAGCAAAAATGTCAGAAATGTCCAAATACTATTTAAATATTTATTTCTTCTTAATTTTTTTCCCCTAAAGAGACTAACTGGATTTTTAGTAACTTTGAATCAGAGATGTAGGAGTTGCTTTTGGACATCAATGCTGTGTAACCTAGGAAAAAGATCATGTGTCTCCCTCAATTCAGCCTCAGTAAAGGTTAGCAAAATAAAAGCAACAAAAGGAATTAGAATAGGACTTTACTGTTTTAGAAAAGTCTTCTTAGGAAGCCTGATGGGAGGATTTTGGAGGCCCACTTCATAAAAGGAGAGGACTCGGTCACTGTTAAACCTTCTATAATTTTAGATCACTTAGATCTTAATAGTTTCCCTTGATGTAGGTGCAACTTTGATGTGTTTTTAGTAGAGATGCTCTCCTTATAGAGAACTTCTCCTTCCTAACCTTTGGAAAACACTTGGTACCAAGGCATGTTTGTAGAGCCTCATTTGCACCAGTGTTCAGACATTTGATATTTTTTAACATACTTTCCACATAGCTTTTGTGTTCCAAATTAGGAAATACAGAAGAGTAAATCTTACAAAAACACACTTGTCAGTGCAGGCTCTATAGATGTTAAAATTTTAAGTATTATTGTGGGGTCTGAAACTGCCTGGAGCATAATTATATTCTTGAGTTGGCAATGAAAACAAAAAAGGAAAAAAGCCCAGGAGACATTAGAAGTCTTCAACAGTGTGGACCACAGAACCTTCATTGGTGGCTTCAGCTATTTGGGTTATAACACTAATGGGTATATTTAAAAAAGAAACAAGCAAACTCCAAACCATGGCAACAAAAAATCCCAAGACACCCTCTCCTCCCTCCCCTTCGAATCCTCTCTCCCGACAAACCAAACCAAATAAAAAACTGCTTGTGGCCATAGAAGTCTTTGTGGTAAATGTACTGAAAAGTCAAGTACTGAAAAAGTCACAGCTGGCTGTCGCCTCTGATGCTGGAAACTAGTCTCAGCCAAGACCTTACAGCTGACTCAGAAGCTATTCCATGCAGTTATTTCCTTCCTGAATGTGGAAACTTGAAACTGTGAAAACATTAGCCGCTGCAAATAAATAAAGTGGGCAGAAGAAATGTAGTCATCTTGTAATATTTTTCCAAATTTTATGAAGTTGACTTTCATGTTTATGTGTCTCCCACTCCTGTTTAGTTTTTCCTCAGCAGTGTTGTCTGTTCTTCCAGAGTTTTCCATCATAGGTCTTTCTGAATGCCATTCTGAATTTGGCTGTCTCTAGATAAACATTGGTTCTACTATTCTGGTAGCCAAAAACATACTAGTCTGCCTGCCTCAGGCTTACATTCTTGGTTTATTTTTGTAGTTAATATGATGGGATAATGTGTCTTAAACTTTTGATTTGTATTTAAATACTGAAGTATAATACAATTCCACAGAATAACTGGGGAAGTACCTGCTTGGAATTCGAAGGGACTGCAGGATGAGTTGTGTTAAACTTGAACTGCTGCTGGTGCTTCCAGAAGTTTGACAAGTGTTTCCATTTTGGTTGAGACCGGATCAGGGTGAAACAGTCTGTGTGGCATTTTTTCCATGGTTTCAAATGAAAATTGCTGATATTGCAGCAATACCTATTAATAACTATTGTATTCTCTGTTTGAAGATTTTACCTGTACTTCCTTTGTGTGAAGAAATAAGCTGCTCGTATAAAGATTACAAACTTTGACTAGGGAATCAATTTTTAAAGCAAACTTATGTAGTTTTGATCAAGATTGCAATGTTTACATGTTCTCTGTTGGCATACTGCGTAATGGAAAAGTGAGTTGCAAATTTCTTCCCTTTTGTAGCCAAATGGTGAGTTGCTGCTACTTGCTCCAGTGTTACTCAATGCTACACTATGCCAAACTTAGGCAAATGATAAAAAACGTTTTTGTTACATTACTCAGCTAAGACCCAGTATTTGAAAGCTCTCTCAAGAACTGCTTTTATCTTAGTAAGAATTAATAAAACTGCTTTTGTGAAAGCCAGAGAAAGAATATTGATTATTACAGGCTACAGTCTGAAGGACCCAGGGTTTGTTGTTTGACTTTCCGAAACAAAGATTGTTTTCAGAAAAAAAAAAAAAAAAATTTCCTTGGCAATTGTAATTGTCAGGTAAATATGCTCCTTAAAATAGTGATTTGAAATGTACTATTGAATGTTGTGTAGCCAGGTAATACAAGAAAATTCATCTTGTTAGTGATTTTGGCTTATGTAAATTTTCATTAAAAAGCGGGCGGTGCTACTCCATGCTTTTTTCACTGATATAGCAAGTTGGCAAGTTAGTAGATTTCCATACTGTAGGCTTCCTTTTCTAGGAAGTCTAAAACCTTTTCTTCCATAAGGAATAATAGTTAAAAATGCATGCATGCAATTATGACTAATTGTTATTTTTTCCTTTTATCTTGCAGCAACGCACCTCTTGCTTTTTCCTCCAAAGTATGTTATATTAAGTTTCGTGAAGCATCGAGTGTTGGTGTGGCCCAGCATCTAACTAACACGGTTTTTATTGACAGAGCTTTGATAGTTGTGCCCTGCGCAGAAGGTTGGTATTTTAGACATTCTTCTATAATATTGGTCTTTGTTGTGTCTGTTAATTGTTTTAAGCTTTCTGTGTAAGAAGGTGATGCTCTGTTGTTACTTTATTTTATTGCATTTGGAAAAAAAAAGACCTTGAAGCAATATTGAAAATTGAATGAAGAAAAACCCAGTTACACATTTTAATTGAACTTCAGCATTAGCAAAAAGGTAGTTGGTTCAAGTTATAAGTCAGGTTTCCGTAGTTATTACATATTTTGAAAGAAAAGAAAGGAAAATAATTCCTTTCGCTATGGTTTGTGTTGGCAAGCGTATTCTTGCACAGAGTTCTCACTGAAGTCAATGGAGCTCTGAAAAGATCAGGCAATTTCCTGACAGAATAACACTGCAGTTTGAATTTTAATGTATCACCTTTGCTGTAGTGAAGTTTTTGTTGATTTGTGCTTTTTTTAAAGATACTGATTATTTCTGCATTTTTTTAGAGTGAATCCAGATTTTGTCTTATAGATGCGATATATTCATTTGGCCATTTTAGAGTCATCTAATGTAAGATACTTAGCATTCAAAATACTGTTTGAATATAAATGCTTACCTGCTAGTTTAATTTTTAATAAACAATTTTTCCTTCTTGTTACTGTTTAAAATGTTACTTTGTGTGCCATAAAACACTTCCCTTATGTATAGTGGTACTCTTTCTTTGTTTTGGCTGTCTGTTTAAACATGCAGTAATCTGTCTAGAATGGTTTCATCATAACATGTTCTTGAAACTCTTAATGAAATAAAATACTTGATGAATACTAAATTGACAGATGTTCCTTTAATTAGCTCTGAGGCCATGCTTTTACAGATGTGCTCAGTACAAGACAGTTTGTGTTGTTAGTATAGCATCGTAGATTTGAATGCAGTTACATGAAGCAGGGTCCTGTGATAAGCATATCGATGGAGTTAGGCAGAGCCCCATTGACTTCATTGGGATCATTGTGGAATTTAGCATGTGACTGGTTCTGGACCTTTTGCCTCTTTAGAGTGGAATCATTCCAGCTGATGAAGTGAACCTGACTTAACTTTCAACTTGGTTGCTGTTTTGCCATGACCAACAGTACATAGAGTGATTGAACCGTAAAATGCAGCAGATCAACAAATACTCTTAGTAAAATCTCTAACTGCAAGAGTCAGGTTTTGGTTCAAAAAAATACATCGACTTCCTGCAGTTTGTTAACAATGGTCCCAGAGTACCATTTTTTGGCGTGCTTGCTGCATCGTGATCTAGATAGTGGGAGAGGAGTGCTGCTGTAGTATTCACCTGGGATGTTCTTAACGAACTGACAAATCTCCAAAATTTCACACACTATTGAAATACTTTTACTAAAAGCCATATTGACCTACTGTGTACTGGCTATTGTAGCCTTCTTAGGCAGGGCATACAGCACATACATTTGTCTTTGTAAAGCCTAGGTTTTTAGTTGCTTTTGTGTCTTGTTATAGGGGCTCTTTGGTTTCATATTTTTAACTTGTTCTTCAACCACAAAGAGAATATTGCTGTATACGCTTGAAACTGTGTAGAGGCTGAGGAGACCAGAGTCTCCAATTGAAGAATTGCCCCTAACTAAATTGACGAAAGATTATTCAGAATCTTAGTTTTATATTTCATCCATAAGATCTTAACACTGGTTCAGTACTGCCAAAGAGGGAAGATGTCTGCCTAATGAGTGCACAACACTTCTGGTGTTTTTCTTGTGATGAGATCATTGCCTGACATGATATGGCAACAGGCAGGTAAAGCTGCATTTTCCTGTGTCTTTTGTGGTAGACTATGAATGAAAGAATAAATTAAAATTCTGATAAATGAAATCAAAATAAATCAAATCTTGTTCCAATTCCATTCATAACTTGCTGATCAGGCATTTCTGAGAAAACATTGTCACTGTGCAGAATTATTCTGGACTCCACAGAAGTGTATGCATAATTGAGTGAACAAGTGATTGGGTTTTGAGATCACTTTTTTTAGTGTCAGAATGCTGTTCCCTGTAACTTTATATCAGAATCAGTCATTTATAGAAGGATGTGCATTTTTACAAATTTATCTTCCTGATGAATTTATTGTGTGGAGTAAGTATGGCTTTGGAGACCATGGCACAACGGTTTTTCACTATGTGAAATCATATGATACATTGTTAATGGAGTCAGTGGAATGGATCATGGGTTTTAAAAGTAGCGATGGCTTTATCCTACCAGGAGGTAAAGTTATACCACTGGCCAGCATTGCCAGTAATGCGTGAAGCTGAACATAGAGGAGAGGTAAAATGGAAATCCAAAAACCCGGTTTTAAAAAAACAGAATAAAATCTGAAATTTGGAGTGTATTTAAACAGTGGTAAATCAAGGAGGAAATCACTACAGAATGAAATCAATGTAAATTATGTGACATTTAATGAACAATTTAACAAAAATGTAACTGTAAATTAAGATTATTAAGCTGTGAAAAGATGACTTTTTGTGTGTGCGTAATAGTAGGTTTTTCTTTAAATATACTTTGAAAATGCAAAGGTTGAAAGCTAAACAAAGATGCCACCCTAATCTTTCTAAATTTTATGTCCACATTATCTGGTAGATGGATTTTGACTATTAATTTGGTTTTGTATGTTTTCTCTGTGTGATATTTGTGCATTATTAGATGACTAGACTGGCCAAGGCAGACCTGTTACACTTGCCTGAGTTAGGCATTGTTTGCCATGCCACTAAACCTGCCGCCAAGTGAAACCTTCATGGGGGAAATGAGATCGAAGTCTGGCCTGCTGAAGATGGACGCCCTGTCTCTGTTTTTATTTTATTTTGCTTTCTTTCCTTTGTTTCTTTTATTTTTATTTTATTTTGTCCCTTTTTTGTTTTGTTCTGTTAAATCTCTTTCCCTTGTACTTGTGAACTGGTACTTCAGTTCTGTAAAATGATGTTTGTAAAGGGTTCACAGTGTTTGATTTTGAAGTTGACTTGAAGCTGCTTATGAATGGTGGATGGTATACAGAGAATTTAGAATATGATTAGTTTTTAATGCTCTGAATTAAGGATAAATTTGATGTGGAATATGTTTAAGCATCTAAATTTAACAGATAAGTACATTATGTCAGAAGACAGGAATAGTGAAAAATTCATCAATTTAGAGATGTATTCTTCCATATATTGTGCTTTATGAGTTTATCTTGGAAAAGGACAGTTAAAACTCTAGCATCTGGAGAAAGCAACTTTAGAAAGTAAAGTCATAATATTTCTCTGCTACTTTTCCTCAGCAGAGTGTTTCATTTTATGTTGCACCAGCTATTTAAAAGAAGGCTTACTATTTATGTCTAATATGATGAGTTGAAATTTATTTTTTCTGAAATTGAACTTTTGTGAGTATTGAATGTCATGAAATATTTGTTTACTTCTGATGAAACCTTGCTCCAGTGAGGTCAGTGGCAGTAAGATTTCATCAGGGTTTTTTTTGTAATTTTCAGAAAAAACTATTTACCACTCATAAGTACAAATGCAGCCTGAAGTTTTGGTTGGAGTGTGTTATGTGAGACACATTGTCTTTTAACACTGTTACTTGTGGGAAGATTGAATCAGTTCTCTGTGTGTGTGTGTGTGTGTGTATTGCACTTTGACATGCTCCAGTGGTGATGATTTCAGGAAGAGGTTTAGAAAAAACACCAAAGTCAGGAAAAAAAAGTGGTTTTCCAGTCATCTCACAGTCTCAGACGCCTTGGTAGTTCATGCTGAAGTGATTGAGATGGTTCTCATCCCTAAAGGATGTTCTTACTTCTTGTGAAACGGAAGCCCTGAAACAGAAATGGTGAACAAAGTGGTGTGTATAGTCCTCAGGCATTGCTCTTCCCAGCCAGCTGCACTGGGAGCTCTTGGTTTCACTCTTTTCACCAGGCTCTGCACTGCAGCTGGGAAGAGCTTTGATTCATGATCTTTGTTGGATTTTGCTGTGGCAGTTGTAATTGCCAGTAGCTGTAATCTCTTTATTCACTTCTGCTAAATCCACTAAGATTCATGAGTTGGACCACATAAAAGTTATTTTGTTTCTAAGTCTACATGTTTCACTGATGTAAAATAGCAGGAAAATAATGACTTCTTTTTAATGTTTAAAGTAGATTGTGAACTCTTTAGTATTTTTAAAACCAGCAAACTCATTCACTGCAGAAGCACTTTTGGATGTGGGGGTTAACCTTATAGGATCACTACAAAGAGTAGGAAATTAATTTCTTTTGAGCGCTTGAAGAATAAAAATACTGTGCTTAGTACTTGCTTAATGCAGATGATTCTGTTTAGCCTTCAGCAGAACTGATTCTAGTATGGACTAGGTTGTCTAGGGTTCTTTAGACTAATGGTACAAAAAAGTAGCAATCACAACTATGCCTTTAGGGAATGCTGAGAATATGTACATTTTGCAAAGGGATGAATCAATAAATAAATGATCATAGAACCTGTAAATTACTAAGCAGAAGAGCTGCTAAGAAATCTGTCTAAGGATGTGATACAGATATGGCATATTTATTTTGACTGCTTCCCTCATTAGAAAATAAATCTCTTCACCTCATTCTTATTCAGATTTTAAATATCATGTTCTAAAAATGAAGTATTATTCTTAAGCTAAATTGTCCTAATCTGTTGTGTCATAACCCGCATGTCTTGTGTTTTGTGGGCTTGTATTCCCATTACAAATACAATCACAGAGATAAAACTGCAAAATTTAAAGTGTTTAATTCATGAGATTATTTGGACTCATATGTTGATTTGTTTTTCAAAACTGTTTAAAAAATATGGAGCTAGATATTCAAAGTACTGCATTTTTTTTTTTCTCCAAAAGAGTGTTCTAGAATTTTTTAAAACTTTGACCTGGTCTTAGAAGCTGGAAAAGTTGTTCTGAAGAGACAGTACCTTTGCATATACAGGCAAATTTTCAGGGTTCTGTCTGTAGAAATAGACCCTTTCTCATTGTTGAAAACAAAATAAATGAATCTTTGTGGTATGGAACTGACCAACTTGATTTTGTATTTAAAATAGAACTTTACATTGTTGAAAGACCAAAGTATTCTGGAAATAATGCTGCAAACTTTACAATTTACATATGCATGCTGTTCATTCTGTGAGCTGCTATAATGGTGAACTTACCTGAAATGTTCAGTGGATTTCTTGAACAACATTTCAGCAAGTTAATAATTTCAGTTATTTCAGTGCTATGACCCGTACACTTAAAGTTTAGGCCTCTACTTAAATTGCTTTATGAACTTGAGTCATTGTCCATCTTAGTTATGTACCTAACTGAGCCCCTATTTAAAAGGACTAAATGCCTAAGCATTTTGTAAGTTTACCTAGTTAAGTGTGTATTGAATTGGCTGTATGTAAGTGCATACTTAAATTAGGCATATACTTATGTACATTACTGACCAAAGATCTCAATTAGCATGCACCACTTTTAGAGCCATTTCTGCCATTGGATTTAATTGTGCCATGTTTCCTGATTTATAGAAACCTGCATGAGTGTCTGGTTAACTGCAAGATGCTCACTGTTCAGGATAAGTTCTGGTTCATTAGTCATTTGAAAAAACTTAAATATTTCACTTTTCAGAAGAACTGGTACATAATTCTATGCCTAATTTGCATGTACATCTGCTGGAACTGTATATTCAAAAGCCTATTTGTAGGCCTGCATATTAGGCAGGGTTCACAAAATACCTGATGTTTTTGAGCAGTCAGGCAAATCAGGTACACCTCTCATTGCATGCCCAACTTCAAAACAAGATCTGTAAAGAGTGCTGAACATTGTGATGGTGGCTTAGATTCATGCGTATTTGTTTAAAAAGCCCTGGAAGTCATTATTGCACAGTTAACTCCTCTAATTGCTAACAATTTTCCTATTTTTCTCCCTTAGATAGGAAAATCAAGTGGTTTCCTTCTTACATGTTAAGGAGAAAGGTGTCTCAAAATTTAACATAAATAAAATAAATGTAAATAGGAAGCATGAAAAAAAAATGGATACTGTTATTTTATCTGTTCTGTTCCACCCATGATACATATAAATTAAGTTTCATTTAGATTTGTTTTGTCCTTTGGTCATATCCAGCTGTAACCCAGACTTAGCTGCAGATCTGTAGAGCAGGTTTGCAGCACTTGTTTCTTTTCATTTTTTAAAGTAGTATGTTTTCTGTGGTGTCAGTTGGAACTCTCATCACTGAACCTGCATGGTATTTTGAAACTTACCTCAAATTTTCCTTTTGATAAGAATATATATTAATCTTTAAATTTTGAATTTAGGCATTTTGTAGTTGAAATGTGCAATTTGAATCAAGGCAGGAAACCACTGGCACAGCTTTTATCTATTACTTGACTGTTATAACAACGATTAAATAAGAGCATTTACTTTATTTAGGTCCATGGGGTTATACCAAAGGGCTCAGTTGGTTAGCATATATACAGTTATGCCAGTAATTTTGAACAGATCATAAATACCTAGTGTAATCAGAACTTCTTGCAGCAGTTTTTTAGTTCAGTGTTTAATGTTTGTACCAGTTTTAATCCCTTTGCGTTTTGAATTTAAAATGTACATTTAATTGTAATCATAGTTGTTTAACTATTAATCTTTTGATTTTTGGAGATTTTTGGGGGGTTCATTTAGTAGTCTAATCATGACTAACATTGAGTGAAACCTACATTTAATTCAGATTAGTTATTACTTAAACTTCAGGCATGATAGGAGGCCTATGATCAGGTTGAAATAGCATGAAGTACATATTTTGGGGACATAGAGCTTGGTTAGCCTGATCAGTTATGATTTTCTTCAATCTCTGTAAATTTAGATTTAACTTAGCAGTTTCAGATAAACTGAGGTGGCCTAGAATGTGAGACAGTACAAATCTAGTTTTTTTTCTACTCTTCCTTCCTCCACCTTCAACTTCACTTGTAGTATGTATTGTGTGCAGTCACAGTAGTTCAGTAGTTTATTATTTTATGTTTTATTTATTTTTACATTCTGAGTAGGTAGCACCAGAGGAATAAAGAAAAGCACAAATTTCAGTTAGCACATACTTTGTTTTTTTCTTTTTCTTTTTTTCCCCCCCTTTTTTTTGGTTTTCTTTCTTTTACTGATTTGGTTATTTGCCATTTCTGGGGATTAAACTTTAAAAAATGTTCTTCTTTTCTGTATCTGATGTTCTGTGTGCTATTAGTGATGCAGCCAACACGAACGGTTGTCATGTGTAAAACAACTTTCGATCACCGCGAAAACACCGCCCTGGGAAAGCGTCCATGCTTGATATCGTTTGGTTCATGAACGTTAAGTTTCCAGTACAGGTGACCCATAGCTCAAAGTGTTAAATAATTATATACATTATTCAGTTTTTAAAATAATAATCCATTAATGAGATTGCTAGTCTTTGAAGTTTTGCTCACTTTTGTTTTTCCTAATAGAGCAGGGTAAAAGGAAAAACTTAAGATATTTGTTTCTTTGTAAGGATCTGGTAGATAGATTCATTGTTATTTATTACATTTTTTAATGCAAGGGTAATTGTAAAATCATAGAAAGAGTAACATCTGTCTAGTGTTCCAACTCTGTGTAATGCTTTAATTTGCTTCTTCAGGTAAAATCCCAGATGAAGCCAAAGCCCTCTCTCTATTGGCGCCTGCTCCTACTATGACAAGTCTGATGCCTGGTGCAGGGTTGCTTCCCATACCTACACCAACCCCTCTGACTACAGTAAGTAAAATTCAGTGTCTATATAATTTCTGGTTTCCTCTGTTCTTGGTAGCCTTTTCTGTGTTCAGGGAACAAGGACTATTTGGTCCATGGATGTTGCAGTGAGGGTTTAGCTGTGGTGAGTCTTCTAAGGATTGATCAGAAGATGTCTGTGTGCTACCTTTCTAGGGTCTTTCAGAGTAGTGTTTTCCAAAATACTACTGGAATACTGGTGAATACTGGTTTTGGTTCTTGTTCATTTTAATGGCTGTCCTGCCCCGTAGGGCCATTAATTTGGTACAGTGGTAGTTATCCACTGACAAGAAATTCATTAAAACCTAAGTTACATTGACACGAGTTCTTCAGAATATTGAAAGCTGAAGTAGAGACTTCTCTTGATATCTCTACAGCAAGATTTTTGACTGTTAGACTCTGTCTAACAATGTTTTCACTACAAAAAGTAGAGGAGCTTGGTTCTGTTATTTTTGCTCCATTCCCTTTTGCCTCTGTAAGCCTTTCTTGACATCAGCGAGCTGCTGTGGTTTATTGAAGGAAAATTTAAGGTTAAAATAGAGTAGTTTTTTCCTTTGTTACATAAAAAATGGTACCGATGGCTTGTTAAGAATTCCCCACGCTTTTTAGAAAATTCATTTCTTGAAAAAGCAGTTGCTTTTTGGGTCAAGAGAATTCAAACCTGGAAGTCAGTGCACCAATTTTGTAGTGCTTTTTAAGTGACTTTTTATAACGTTTTACAGGAGAGTTTTCACTTTCAGTTCCAAACATGAGAGCTGTATTTTTCTCATTCTCTAGGTATAAGGGGAGGAACTTGGATGGAATATTCTTTGCATTTCAACTGTAATTAATCTTGTCCGGGGTGATTCATTTTTCCAAAAGACACTTTATGTGTCCCTTAAGTGGCCCTGAGCACTAGAAATTCCCTTCTTCCCTTGCTGGGCAAAATCTCAGCTATTGAAAATCACTCATCTGGTTTAAAAAAAATGAGACTACTAGCAGTGTCTGAAAGAATCATACTCAATTTGAGTGACTCTTAAGCATTAGGGCCTGTATGTTTTGTAATTAATATATATCCCTGTCCAGATCTCTTTGATAAGATATTAAATAATAACTCACAGAATACCTTAACTATGAAACTTACTTCTGGGTAGATTTTTCTTCTGTAAAAAAAGGTGAAGTGCTGTGACCTTAAAGTATTGCTTATATTCATTACATCTGTTTTTGCAGAAACGCATCCAGGCAAACAAGTATTAAGAAGTAGAATATCTTTAACAGGTGCTTGGCTGCAAAGTGTATTCTGTGCTTGTGTTTTCCAGCTTGGTGTTTCACTTGGTACCTTAGGGGCTATACCGGCAGCAGCACTGGACCCTAACATTACAGCACTGGGAGAAATACCACAACCACCAATTATGGGAAATGTAGATCCATCCAAAATTGATGAAATCAGGAGAACAGTCTATGTTGGAAACTTGAATTCCCAGGTAGCTTTTCTTCGTTTTTGTGTTGTGGAAATACTAACAGAAGATGTGAAAATGTAATCTGTGAATTCTAATCTTACATGTTAAAGAGTTCCCATTAGTTAATGACAACATGAATTTAAACAAAACTCCCTAATTGTCAGAATACCAGAGAAACCAAAGGTGAATTAAAGAAACCTAATTGTGTGTGTTGATTAAGTGTACGGTTTGGTTATATTAGATGAGCAATCCTCAGAAGTCATGAGATTGTGGTAGCTGTCCTCCAGGGCACAGTACAGTTGCATAGGTACAGTAAGATGGAATAATGTGTCCTACTGGAAGTTGCAAAATTAGCATAAATATATTTCAGTCAGCAGCTTGGATTTTCAAGAGGTGATTGGATTAATTGAAAAATATTTGCTTTTGACTAATAGCAATTTAAGTATTACATTTTGGGTTTTTTGACTGCTGAAATAGCTACTGAGTGTAAAATTACTATTGATTGTGATAAAGTAAAACAAACTGGAAGCTAGTAGAAAGCCACATAAATGTAAGTCCTTTAATATTGTTTGGATTTTTTTGTTTTATTTGGTCAGAAGTCACAATTAGTAGCTTGGAAACAGGTGTATAAGGAAATTTCTTACCAGTTATTTCAGATTAGTTGCCTGAAAAGTGCAAAACCCTGTGTAAAAGTCCTTTTTTTTTTTTTTACCTCGGTGAAGGACTAAGGGCTTGTGGCTGCGCTGTTTAAAATTGTAGAATATTCCTAAATTATTGGAAGAAAAATACTTGTCTTTAAGTCTTAAAATGTAACATTACCAAATTCATGTCACCTTTGTAATAATGTTGAGATATCATTCCAAAATCTGTAGCTCTAAGACTACTGAATATATTAGATAAGTGGTTTTCATTGTATATTTTACTTCAGCTGAACTCTTCAACTCTTTCTAGACTACAACAGCTGATCAGCTGCTTGAATTCTTTAAGCAAGTTGGAGAAGTCAAATTTGTGCGAATGGCAGGTGATGAGACGCAACCAACACGATTTGCTTTTGTGGAATTTGCAGACCAAAATTCTGTACCTCGAGCTCTTGCCTTTAATGGAGTTATGTTTGGAGACCGGCCACTGAAGTAAGAAATTAGTTATCCATATGACTGTTGAATGAGAGATTTCTTTGTATTGTTGCATACACGTTTATGACTTACATGTAGCAAAAGGCTGCGACTAACGTTTTTTCAATATGCAGGCCTATTGTTAAAAAACCAGAACATTTTTATCAACTCCAGTTTCACAGTTTGGCCTGAATTTCTCTCAATAGATTATGTATAGCATTGAGTAAAATACATTTATATTAATCTTGAGGTAGTGTAAGTTGTAATAGTAAAAAAATCTTTGAAGTCCATAGTACTAATTAAGTTTTCTGTATGATGTGTATGTAGTTAGTAGGTGTTAATGTGGAGATTTGATCTGAAATAGAGAAGTAACTTCCTACACTTCTACTAAAAATATTGTAACACAGAAATACTGTGCTGCTTTTATTTAAAAGTGTTAAGATTTCAAAGTAATAAAAAGTACTTTGGATACCTGGAACAGATGGGTGTTACAAATCTGTAGTTTTGCTGAACTTTTTAAAGTTTTTAGTTGTACACCGAAATTGAGATGTTTTCCTTTCTTGTTTTTCATCTGCCCTGTTTGAGTGTTTAAGAATGAAAGGCTTTATTTTTCTTTAATTTAGGATAAATCACTCCAATAATGCAATAGTGAAGCCTCCTGAAATGACACCACAAGCTGCTGCCAAGGAGCTAGAAGAAGTGATGAAGAGAGTAAGGGAAGCCCAGTCTTTTATATCTGCTGCTATTGAGCCAGGTAGGTATATTTTGTTCATTACTGAACAGACACATTCTGTATGTACCTTTTCTAAGAGCATTTCTACACATTTCTAAGAGTATTTTCAGATGCAGGAGAAGGGTATCCAAAGTTCACATATTCAATATGTGTTGGAGAAAAAACCAAAATAATCAAAATTCTGTTCATGAAACTAAACAATGGAATGAAGCTTTTTATTTAATCATGTCTTGTTTCCAGGTACATGTTCACTGAATGTTTTAAAAAATGCAAATTTAATACTAAATTGGTACTTAATGATGGTACTTTTTAGGTTTAGAGTACTTGAAAACTTTTAAAAGAAAATGCTTTATATTTTTTGTTGTCCTTTAGGACCCATTAGTGCTATAGTCTCGACCAGAGTGAGCTAGCATGGTTCTGAAAGCAGTAATATTATGCTTTCCTTATCTGCAGAAGATTAATTTTGTTTCTTTTTCATGGTGGCTCAAGACTGTATGCATCCTCAAAGCAAATGGGATCAGAGAATGAATCTGGGACAAATGTTAACATATCATAAAGGACTTCTTTTCATCCAGATTGTTTCCCTGTTCCCTGTTAGCACTGAGATGCCAAGTCAAGTAGGAAGGTGGTGTTGTGTTGAGAGGTTAGACAGACATTCTAGTGGTGATTTATGCTGGCTTAAATGGATTGCAAAACCACAGCATAAAAAAATTCTCAACTTAGCAGACTCCTACTTCTTTTCATCAGCAACTTTTTGCCGTTCTTCTTACTAACAAACCCAGAGACTGTCTTATGTTGGTTAGATAGTGTGGAGTCTTGAGGGTTTTTTGGGGGGGATTATTTTTTGTTGTATTTTTTGGTTGGAAGTAAAATAACTCAAGCACTTTATCACTGTTAAGCAACAAAATAACAATTAGACTCTGAACCATGATGAGCTCACTGTTAAGGTTTCTGTTGGCTTTTGGCCTTTGGTCAGACTTTTCACCCTGTTCTGTTCATCCTTTCCTCCTACAAAACAATGAGGAATAAAACTTCAGTATTTGTGCAGTGTTTGAAATATCTAAAAATACAGACAGTAATAATGATCTATATTATGTGCTTGTTTTCAAAATTATGCCCTCTAAATTTACTCAGTTCTTCTCAAGTTATTAAAAAAAAAAAAGAAAGTAATTATATTAAATAATAGACCAAAAGGAGGACATGTTATGATCTTGTACATTGTGGCAGCAACATAAATCCCGTTCTTAGTAGAGCTAGCTGTTTATAATTATCTGGTTTATGTGTACTGCTGCAGGATGGCTGCACTCAACGAGTATATGCAATGACTTTCTTGGATGTTTCTGAAGGATATTTGCAAAGAAGGAAGATGTGCAGAGAGTAGGCCCCTTGCAATATATGTGGTACATTCCACTTGTGCCAGATTGTTAACTGGGATCTTTAAATGTTCTGAGCTTACACTGCAAAGTGGTTTTTTCCTCTCAGAGTCTGGAAAGAGCAGTGAAAGAAAAGGCGGTCGATCTCGTTCCCATTCTCGTTCAGAATCCAGGTCTAGCTCAAAATCCCGATCTAGAAGGAAAAGATCTCACTCAAAACACAGGTCGGTATGCTTTTTGTTTCAGACTAAGATCATATTGGGATTTTTTGCATGGTGCTGTTAATGGAGATTTTTTAGTTACACACAAGTATTCCTGTAGAGATTACTAACTTGCGCCCAGCAGATCAGAGTAACCAGGAACTTTGTCTCTGAATAGGTACTCTTTTCCTCTAAATCCTAAACATTTTTAGGATTACTTGCAGTTAAAACATACTAGAAGGCACTTCCTGTGCCATGTACAATAACAAGTTATGTGGTTTCTTTGTATATTTTATAGTTTTGTACATTAGGCTATGTAGCCAAATAACATTTTGTGACCTGTATTTTAAAGAGAAACCTGCATTTTGTGCATGGAGCAGATAATTTACTCGTAACATCCTGAGCAAATAGGCTGGCTGGTTTTTGGTTTAGAATTCCTATTGTCCTCAGCTTCTAAACATTGAGTTAATAAATGCAGTGTTTTTATCTACTGTCCTGTAAATGTGAAGCTATGTTTTTAAAAACCTTTTTTTGAAGGTTGAATTCAGACTGATGAGCTTTTATGTTTTAAAAAAAGCATAGCGAAAAGGCATTAGGGGCAGTTTCTAATTTTTCAGATTTTGTTTGCTTTGTTAAATCTGTTCAGTTCTGAAAAAGAAAATCATTAGGTCATTCTTGAAGTATACCCATTAAGGTTTTTTTCCAAGAATGAAACAGCCTTCTTGTTTTGTGAGACTTCTAAAGGCTTCCCAGAACGGTCCAGATTCTTTCAATTGTCAGGAGTATCTTCTGAGAGCCTAGGTAAATCGTAAGTCAATAAAGATATTTGGCTACGTTAAGGATAAAAAAACCCTCAAAATTTGGAATGTTACTTGATTGCTTGCACTTTAAAAAGTTGAGTGTTGTCCGTATTGCAGCAACAGCTCTGCTGCATCCTTTCATTCATGCCTTTTAATAAGGCTACTAGGATTCTTTTAGATACGGAAGATCTGGCTGAGAGGGAGTTATCATCAATTTTACTATCAAAGAAATACGGTACAAGTGCAGGCTTCAATTTTGCAATAGCAGGAAACCACAGCATGTGTTTTCTGATGACTTCATAATGTTTGGTGCTTTCTAATGCAAGAAGGACCATTTAGTCACTTCTTTATTGCTTGCTTCTCTGCTATGTCTCTAACTCCATAACTGAAAAACAAACTTGGTTTCGTGTAACAATGCAGTAATTTCAGTACTATCTTATACTGACACAAACCAAGTGGAATTTTAGAAGATAAGCTTTTATTTTTTTAAATATGGAAAACCTGTTCTTGAAACAAATGTTGATTATTATATTTTGTTATGTTTTGTAAATTGTTTAATATTGCTACTGTCAGTTTTGAGAACATGCTGAAAAAAAGCCACTCTGACCTGTTGAGGCAGCTTCATCCATAAAAATAATCTATCCTTACTGCTTCCCTGTTTTACTGTTTTATATAACATAATTTTCATCTTTGTGACATAAAATGTATTCAAGGTTGTGCTTTGAGTCAGTTGTAATTAATTGGCCTTGCAGTTGATTTGTATTTCTCTGCTGATAAGGAGAACAGAGGTGTAGGTAAAAAATTGCTTCCTCTCCTCTTGGTTTATATTACGCTGTGTGTCTTGAATTCTGGAAGGTAGGTGCAGCTGTTACTTTTTGTACCTCACAATTCTTCAGTTTTTACTGAGTAATACACATGATCTTTCTGTCTTTGGTAAGTTAAACTTCATGGTACCTTAATATCTGAAGCAAAGTATCCAATGATGTTGTTTTTTGAAGCTTAATGTGCAAATTCAGCTTTTTATTTTTCCCTCCCTGGGGAAAACGGTCGTCAAAAATATGGAGTGTTTTGGAAAAAAAATTTGAAGTGCTGTTTTCTTCATCAAATCTGCCTAAGACTTCGTTTTTTTAATCAGAGTATCTGCACTTTATTTACAACTGAAATCCATACTAACAGGTCCTTTTATCTGAAAAGGTAACTTGACTAAAACCTGCGCCGCACATCATCAGGGTTTTTTTTTTAATTTAAATTATAAGGATAGAGAACAAAGCAAAAAGAGATTGTTGTAGCCAAAGTCATCTTTTTTTGATGACTTAAGACTTCAGTAAGTGACTGGGCCTGGAAAGGAAATAAAATGTAACTAATTATTTTTAAAATTTGCTAAAAATTGTCAATCAGATTTTATGCAGTGTCATTTTGTGAGGACAACTGTTGTAAATTACATTAACTTTTATTTTCCTGATTCATGGAGGTTATTATGAAACATCGGTATAACTTAAATGGTTCATTGTTTCTAAGTAGAACATGTACACCTGGTGAAGCATAAAGTATCCATATTTGCAAAAACATTTGCAGACAGTATATTATTAAGGTGTAATTCTTTATATAAAACTATGGGGTGACACCACACATGTATACTGTCATTCTGTTGGTTGACTTCATTTGTATGAAGTTTCAATATTAAAATATTTTTCTCTGGCATTCTTCGTTTAGAAGTAGATCTGGCAACAGATCTCTCTCAAGACACAAGGACAGACGCAGATCAAGAAGTCCCCTGAAAAAACGTTCTAGATCTACAGAAAGACGGAAATCAAGAAGTCGCTCTCGTTCTCGGTGAGATCTGTTCCACAAAATGATACTGAGTTGATACAATGATACAATACAGATTTTTTGAAAAACATTTAACAAACCTTTTAGGTGACCATAAAGGGTGGAGTCTCATCTGTGGGGCTAAAGGACAGAAAGTAATATTTAATACTGAGTATGGTGGTCATGTCTAGGATAGAGTTAATTGTCTTTCTTGTAGCCTGGATGGTGCCTACAGGGGTTAAATGATCATGCTGAGGCACCTGAACTTCGATAGTCTCGTCTACATTTGTACTTACATCCAGGCTGACTGAAAAGAGGTAATTTTGTCAGACTACAACCAATAGTTAAGGAATACCTTGTGTACCTTGTGAACCTACAAAAAAAATGGATACTGCTTGTTTGATGTGTATCTGTTGAGAAGGTTGAATTCAGACTGACCTTGATCCTATATTGTGAGAACATGTATATAGTTCTTGTGCATGAGGTTTTGTTTTCACCTTTGATGTTCTCATATGTCAAACAGCAGGAACAAATGCACGTGTCTGTTGTGTGGCATATATGTATTTCAGGATGTAATATGTGTGTATTTTATCTAGTTTATTAGTTTTTATGTCTGATCATCTAATTATTAAACTGTGAAATTTTAACAAGATCATAGCATAATTTTTTGAGCAATGAAGTAGAGAATAAGCTCAAACCAAAAGTGCCTGTGAAAACAGCTTAATTAATATAAGTCTTGGTATGTTCTTAGTTTCATTTCTGTAATTCCCTTGATTCATTTAAAGGGAGATTTGTACTTGGGTTGTGCAGCTGCCTCTTGCTCTTTGAGATAAGAAGTTTGGTGGGAAAGAGAGCTGTAGATCTGTGGACCTATGTGGAAACAAAACTAGACTATGTAGCCAGCTGGGTTTTATTGGTGGGTCCTTTCGATTCTCTTGTTTCTCTTTTCTGGAGCTTCTTGAGACGTCTGCTCACTGGAAGGGGCAAGTCCGGTGAAATCTCTCTGATAAATTAACTAGAAGACATTTCTTGAGAAGTTTTAAGGCTGGTGTCGTGGGGACTGTGTGCTGTTGTGTCTTTATGATGTTACATTCCTTCTCTGAGACTCCTAACAAAGTATTTGACAGAACCTAATGGGAATCAAAGTTACTAGGTCACAGAGCATACAACAGTCTGCTGTTTATTTACAGTTGAGAAGATACTGCCAAACACTGCTTCAGTTTGAGGACTGTTTGAGTGCTTAGGACCTTTCATGTGTGAAGGAGTCTCTTTTAGAATCTGTGAAAATTTAGAATAGATACCAATACCAGATAACTTCTGTCCATCTGGTTCTCTTTGACCCAATAAGGCCTGCTAATGAATTTCTCCTCTTGTGCTTTCTCCTGTTTTCTCTCTCTGAACAATTGTTCTTTTGTCACGTGTCTCTGTACTAGAGAGGAAAGATGGAGTCTTGCATTTTCAAATAGTCCTATGCTATAATGTAATCTTCCAGCCAAAGTTGTGAGCTAATTAGTTTTTGTTTGACTTGATGATTTGAACATCAGATGGAATTTTCCTTACTGTTCTTTTTATCAGCATGTATCCTACTTCCTGTCCCAAAGAAGCTGCTTTCCTTTCTTCTGTTTTTACTGTATTAGCAATTTTTCAATAATTTTCAAATTCCTAATGACATTACAGATGGTTGAATTGTCTTGATTGAGTTTTGATCTTACATTTGCCTTTTAAGGGTATCTGGTGGTATTTTGTCCATGTTTTCTTTTTATTTCTATGAATTAAGTGTTGTTGGACTTCCAAGCAGTTCAAAGATACCTGTGTGAGACAAAACTGTAGAATATAAAGACTTCCGTCAGTCAGCTGTCATTATTCTTTTGGCAGTGACTAATCTGAAGGTCATTTTGTGTGGATATATTTTTAGTGAAGAGTGGATTTAAAGATTGTAGAGTTTTGTCCGTTCTCTGACAAAATAGAGACAATATATATATGTATAATTACATAACTGTGAGGTGGAGAGAGACATAGTAACATCACTTGGAAGATAGTGGTTTGATTTGGTTTTGGCCTCCCCTTCTCCAATTTGGTTTCCAGTTTTTTCCTAGCTGTATATAGCCGTATATTTCCTAGCTATATGTAGATTTCCCTCATCGTGAACAGGGTGAAAAAGTAAAATATTGAAGAATTACTATTTTTCAACAGAGACACTTTATCTTGATGTATACTAAAAAGTTAGTTGTAATTCTAATTGGAAAGTTCGAAGATTAATTAATGGGTTTGTGTTTGGCTTTTCACAGGGACAAGAAAAGAGACAAAGAAAAGATCAAGGAAAAAGAAAAGGCCAAAGAAAAAGACAGAGACCGAGACAAGGAGAAGGATAGGGACCGAGACAAAGACAGGGAAAGAGAGCGAGATAAAGAGAGAAATAGGGAGAAGGACAAGGAGAGAGATAAAGAGCGAAGCAAAGACAGAGAGAGAGCCCGAGACAAAGACAGGGACAAGGATAAGGACAAAGATAGGGATAGGGAAAAGGACAAGGAAAAAGATAAAGATAAGGAAAAAGAAAAGGAAGAGGTAGATCAGAACAAAGAAAAAGAAGATACTGAGAAAGAAGGAGAGAAGGACAGAGAAAAGATTAAGGACAAGGAGGGAGATAAGGACAAAGAAAAGGACAGAGACAAAGAAAAGGAAAAAGATGGGGATAAGGAGAAGGATCGAGAAAAAGAGAGAGATGATAAAAAGAAGAAAGATAAGAGATCCAGAACACCCCCAAGAAGCTATAGCTCTTCAAGAAGATCTCGTAGCTCCAGCAGGTTTGTTTAGAATTTTTCATGCTTTTTTTTGACTTGTCAGTTCAGTGAGGCACCATCCTAATTTTTATGTATTGATATCACCATGTCTCTTATTAAATAAATATGTATTATTTCCATTCTGTAGATTTTCCTGTAAAGTAACATCTGTAATAAAATGCTCTATATGATGCCTGATAGAACAGTTTCTTGTTGGGCTGCTGGTGCTTGACTTTCACATAACCATATTATATAATCCTTGAGGACAGTAATTGGATGATTCTTGTGCCATTTCTGTATGTTGGAGACAGCCAAAAGTTCTGGCCTGCAGCACACACATCATCTTTGCCCTGATGAAAGTTTGAGTCAGTGTTACATAGTTCTTTCATTACTTACGTACTGCAACATTTTGGTCTGTAGATCTTGCAAACAGTTGTTCCATAGTACTTGCTACTTTTTGGCTGGATGGCTGAACTGAAGGAAGCAAGTGTATTGCTTGGCTGGCTAGCCTTTCACAAGGTGAATGTATCTCTGTTGGAAGAGACAGAAACCTTGTTCATCTGACTAGATGGCCAGGTATAAGTTAAAAGTGACGTTCATTAACGTTACTGACTATAAGCAGGAAAACAATAAAGTTAATGTAGATGTTGGTTTTGGCTCTGAGGGAAGATTAACTGGCAGGAAGTCTGGATAAATTCAGTACAGCAGAAAGAGGCTGTGAGATTATAATCAACCTCTGTAAGCAAACTCAGGCATATTCTAAAAGCAGTGCAGCTAAGATAAGTTCGGAAGCATTGGTGGATAAGGTTCTTTCTGTTACATCAGGAATTAAAGTTCAGTAGTATTGCATCAGATTTAAATACCAAATGATATCTGTAACCTTGCGATAATGAAATTCTGCATGAATTGCTAAAGTTCTACCTATAATAATGAAGTTCTGTTATCATAATTTCACTAGACAAAAGCAGAATTCCTCTAGTCCAAGCTCATAGAAGGTAAAAAAGGGTGAAATAGTTTCTGAACATTGTGTTTGTGTTATGAGGTTTATGGGAAAAATACTGTTTCTTCTTTAAGCATATGCAGCTTCCTATTTACATGCGTGGAAGACCCACATAGAGATACTTTTATCAGCTTTGAAACCATTTTTTTCAGTTCGTAGGCCTCAGTGTTGAATTGGATAAGTGCAGAAAAATACATGAGTTTCAATATATAGCTTATATAGGACCCTTGGTGGAAAACCAGGTTCCTAAACCCAAACAGCAAGTGTAGTTAGCTGGCTGTAACCAAAAGCTCATACTTTAGTTTGCAACAATTTTGTTCCCCTTTAAGAATCCTACTAGTTAAGAAAGTGCTATGGAAAGGCTCCAATGTCATGTACTTGAGCAAACAATTCTAGTGCAAATTAGTGCATCTCTTCTAGTGCAAAGTACAAAACTGTACTTTGATATGATACAGATATTGTTAAATGAGAGCAGTGTTCTTTTGAAGCTGGAAGATGAGAAAATACACTTTCTATTATGGATTTACAATTTTTTTTGAGATATAACATTATCCTTAGAACATCAGTGCAGAGGCCAATACTGGCGAATGTTATCAAGATAACATAAGGGCTTAGATAGTGGGACAGAGGGCATCCTTGGCAGCTTTGCAAACAGTAGAGAGTGGGGAGGGGCTGGTTCATCATTCAGAGAAACTTTAGCAGGTGGGAGAAATGGACTGATAGTTATGGAATTGAACAAAGAGAAAGGAAAAGTCCTACACATGTGCGGGAATAATGCTGTTGCACCAGTATAGCAGGGGGACTGACTGGCTGGAAGGCTGGCTGGCAGGTCCTTGCAGCTAAGAAGGCCAGCAATGTTGTGAGTAGGTCAGAAAAGGTAATTCTTACCCTCTTCTGGTGAGGACACATTTAGAATCTTGTTCTGGGCTTCCCATTACAAGAGACATGCAAATATACTGGCGTGAGTCTGGTGAAGGGCCATGAAGCTTATAAAGGGCTTGGAGCTTCTGTCATACAAGGGGATACTGAGGAATCTGGGACTCTTCAGCCTGGAAAAGAGAAAGAAAGCTAAGGAGCGTCTTAAAATATGTATTAATATCTAATAAGAGCATGAAGAAGACAGAGCCAGCAGAGGCCTGTGACAATTAAGAGGTGACAGGCACATATTGACATATGGGAAATAAAGGCTTTTTTTTCCTAATGTTGACTTTGTGGTTTTTTTGGGCAGACTGGAACTAGTTACCCCAAGGGATTGTCTCCTCTCTCCATGGAGATAATAAAATCTGACTGGATATGGCCCTGAATAACCTACTCTGGTTTGACCCTCTTGTAAGGTGGGGAAGGGATAGGTAATTTCAACCTCAGTAATGTCATGGTTTTGGTTCTCTGAAAAGTAATTCTGGATGGGTTGGGTTACAGTCACAGCTTGCTTTTAGCGGTCTCTCTTTGGTGGTTGACATTGCATAGTTTAAATGGTTGCAGGCCTTTCCAGTGAAGATAATTCAACCATGAGGCATTTCAATTGCCTGAGCGTACAGTACAGCAGTTCATTCTGATTATTTGCCTGATAAATGTAAAATACGGGGCAAACAGTCTTCTTTTTGGAGAAGAGGTGAAGGTGGAGTAGGACATACAGGACCTTCTAAGAACTAGATGGCAACTGACCTTGCTTTGCTGACATACAGCATGCAGGTACTGGAAATAAGATGGTTATTCGTGATTCCTAGCTGTAGGAAGAGACAGACCAGGGGGGAAGAGAAATCAGGGAAAGGAGCTATCTTACAGGCTAGCAGAACCAGTAGCACCAGATGAGGTGCATAATGTTATTTCTGTGTATGATTAAGAGACATGGAATCACTATCAAAGTATTCAGAACTTGTTTTTCTTAAATTCTGCTGTATTAGTATTGTGCAAGAGAGTTAATGAAATGGGTGCACAAAAATCTTTGTATGGACAAATGCAGTGAGATACTGCTCTTATTTCAAGTTCTTCAACTTGAAATAAGAGCAGAAACTGAAAATGAGGTTTCATGAATAAGCAGTTTCTAGTTTGAACACAATTGCTAAAGCACTTGGTTTGCAGGTATGTATGCTGGAAAGCAGAATAAAGTGGGAATGTACTCAGTGAGTGTAGCCGAAGTGACAGCACTAAGAGAGAATAATCAATTTCCAGTATCGTCATTTAAATAATGGTGATGATAAATGTGGAGATGTTCAAAACAAAATGCATGTTAACTAGTGAACAACTGATGTAGTTACTGTGTTATTTAGTCCACGATTTTGAGGCCATTTTATATTTTTGTTTATCAATCACACTTAAAAGCTTGCTGAACAAAATACCTAAGAAATCTTGTCCTGTGCAGCTTCAGGAGGTCACTGTCTTGGTTTTGACTGAAAGAAAGTTAAACTTCTTATTATCAGCTGGTACAGTGCTGGAGTTTTCTTACTGATTATTCTCCTCCCCAGTGGCATGGGGGTATGGAGGTTGAGGGGCAGTGGGGGGCAAAAGAAGGCACAGAATGAGCAAATGCCACTCTGGATTTAGTTGCCATCTGGAGTTAAACCATGACAGTTCATTTTTGACTTCTTTTGTTTCCTCACCAATCCCTTCTTTGTTCAACCTTGTCATGCTCTGCCAGGCTCTGTGTTTTGAGAGTTGAGGAAAGAACACATTAGTAATTTAAACAAAATAAAATAATTACCGTAACAGTGATAATTGTAATGGAAAGTACAGAGAGAAATAAAGCCCAAGAGAAACAAGTCATGTACTACACAATTGCTCACCCCTCATAGACCAATGCCTAGCCCATCTTCCAGGGCAGTCTGCAGCTCCCAGCCAGCTCCCTGCCTATGGTATGGAATATACTTTTGACCAGTTGAGTCAGCTCTCCTTGCCATGCTCCCTTCCAGTGTCTTGGGCACCTGCTTGCTGGCAGAGCATGGGAAACAAAAGTCTTTGATTTAGTGTGACAACTAAAACATCGCTGTATTATCAACAACATTGTCATACTGAATCCAAAACACAGCACCGTACTGGTTACTAGAAAGAAAATTATCCTGGCCAAAACCAGGACAGTCACAGTAGATTATATTGTCAGAGTATCAATCCATGTAGTGATACTGGCCATAATTTAATGTTTCCTTTTGTTATTTATCTAATAAGTTTTGTTTTCTTGGCTTTTCTAAATATTGAAGATTTAAATATACACAAATTGCAAAAGGTATTATCCATAAATGTAGCTTTTGTGCTATATCTAGAAGTAAGTTTTATATTTCCCTATTTTTCTTCAGTGTTCTTCCAGTCTGCTTTTCCTGCTGTACAAAGAGTTGATAGGAAAAAAATTGTCTTATTTTGACAAATGGGTTCTGCATTTATGTTGAATGAAGTTGTACTGGCTCAATTTTTGCTTTAATTTAATGTGTGCCTCAGTATAAATGACCAGTTATTTCATGTTTTTGTTCTATTCAAGATCAGTATCCATAATGGCAACTTCAGGAAACTCCATATAGCTATGTAAAACAGCTGCTTTGTAAAACACTTCAGGCTTTTCCATGTGTTACGGAATGATGACATTGAGTTTGCTAAGCAAGGACCACAAGACAAACAACAGAATTTATTTATCCTGATTTTGACAAGAGCTTGGGCTTCATTTTGCAATATTTTCTTCTAAACCAGCTAATTCTAACTCATATATTTAGGAATTAAATTTCAGTCAGGTTAAACTGAAGTTGCAGTGATCTGCAGATTGTAATGTTACATTTTGAAATTCATACTGTTCAAGTTACACCATTTGTCTTAATATGGCACTTCATTTAATTGAATTATTTTCCTGACTGAAGAAACTTAACTGGATTACTAAATTCAGTGTGTTTCCATTGTTATCAAGTGTATAAGGATTTTAAAAAAAGAAAATTTTGAAAGGACACAACTTCTTTTTTCCTACTTGCAGCCTTGCCTTTCCCACTAAACTGAAGCATACAATTTTTTTTTAGGTGGTACAGTTCATATTCTGTTGGTAATATAGACTGTTAAATTCAGTGGATGTGTTAGATCATTGTAAGAGCTTTCTCTTTTTATCTCCTTTGAGTTTATTATTTTTGGGTTTTGATGATCTTGAATTTCTTGGTCCTGTAGAGAAAGGCGTAAAAGGAAGAGTAGAAGTCCCTCCAAGTCTCCTAAAACATCAAAAACAGCAAAAAGGAAGTCTTCACGAACTCCTTCTCCAAGAAGGTTGGTTTGATGTAAACATAGAAGTTAATGATGAGTAAAGAAGGAAGGATTTATAGTATTTTCATGGTTCTACTGCCTTTGCATTAAGGATTTCAGATTATTTCACTTGGTCAGTATGATTCAGTTTTAATTTAAAACTAACTCAAAACTTTAACCAATTTGAGCTCTGGTATTCTTTCAATGACATAGTTTCAAATCAATCAGCATTGCAAATTGCTTCAAGTCAATAAAATCCCTTCATCTGATACAGATTCATTCGCTTTTTTCTTTGCAAATACAGTGTGTACTGGGCATGCAGTGTTTAGCTCTCTTCAGCCAAAAAAATCCCATTGTCTTCGTGAAGGGCTTTTTTGTTAAATTTTGGGAGGTTTTTTGAACATCCACACTGGGAGTTTAGTTTGCTGTCAAGTGGTTTGAAGTTTGTTGTAGTTGGATCAAATCCTAATTTGAATAAAAAATTTCTGAAACAGAAACAAGAAAGAAAAGAAAAGAGAAAGGGATACAAATAATGAAAGAAGAGAAAGAGAACGGTCCACTTCCAAGAAAAAAAGTAGTAAAGAAAAAGAGGGAAAGGAGAAATCTGACAAAAGCACCACTGCTTTGAAGGTAAGTTTGTGTGACCACGTGATCAGCAGAGTGAAGTGGTAATGAAGCCATTATTGAAATTCTCTCTTTACTTTTTATTTCTTCTACTCCTCCCTTCTTTTTCTCCTGTTCCTTACCAAATCAGTTTGGGTTTAGTATTTGCTAGTTGGGGTTAGTAGTCCATTTTAAGTCTACATGTTTGGACTTCAGTTGACCTGTAGGAGTTTGTGTGCTTAGGTTACAGAAACACCTTGTTTCTCTTTCCTATTGTGTGCCCTATGTTAGGACATGCCTGGTTCCCTACTCTTAGGAGCAGGCAGAGCATTAACTAATAAGCAGTATTCAGGGGTGGCTTGACTGTCATATTGAAAAGATTACTTTTTGAATAAACTCTCACTGCAGCTCAAACTCTCCCTCACTGATTTGGTCCTGGTCTGTATATTGGATTCTATAGGAGTGAAGTTGAAGAGTTGTGAAAGAGTGGTATAGGATTTTCCCCTGCAAAATAGAAGGTACTAGAATTAAGAAAAGAAGTGTCTTCAAATTGTTTAATCTTAGAATTTGAATAGCAGCACACCTTTAAAGAGTAGTTTGTTGTGCTCAGAGAATTACTCAGCTGTTAAAAAACAGCTTGTTTAGGTGACTGCTGAAATGCTTAAGTATCTTACCCAAGAACTCCCTTAAAATGCATCAGATACCTGACAAAAAAAAGAAAAAAAAAATTCTGTTTAAAAAGTTCTATTTAAAAAATGTTGGTGAAATCTTAATTTCTGGAGCTATTTCTCATACATTCCGTGGTGCTGCTTGTTCTGTTTTGTCTGACTATAGTTAATAAAGACAGATCACTTTATGGCATAATTTTTTGGGTGATGGGTTGTTACAAGTGCCTAACTTCAGCCAACTGAAAAGAAAGCTAATTTTAAAAAAAGAGGGGGGAGGGGGCAAAGAAGCTCACACCTCTATTCTAAAATTTGCAGAGACAAGATAGATATGTAAAAATTGAAACAAGAAGATTACCAAGAGTTGGTTGGAAGTCATAGCCTATAATGCTACAAATATTATTTTGTTGTCAAATAATTTTATCTTTGGTAGGACAAAGATAACAATAAAGAAGATCAGAATTCAGAGACTGACAAGGAAGTAGACAATAGAGATACGCAAAGGACAGATGAAGTCAAGCTACAACAGAACGGGAACTGTCAACCAAATGAAGAAAACCTCTCCATTAAAATGGAAGAGGTTTAAAGCAAAGAATGGACTTATAATTCAACTAAGGAATGAAACCCAAAGCATTTTATTTCCCAGAATGAGGAAGAAAATGTCAAAGCAATCAACCTGAACCTGTTGATAGTACTAGTAGCTCCTCCAATTCTTGTGATAGCTTTGTTGTCTTCTTGCTGTAAAGCAAGATAGCACGGACCAGTAGTTATACCATGAAAAGGCAGATGCCATCAGTACTATTCATCTCTTGAAAATCCATGCTTTTCCATGATGGCTGTACTTGTAAAATGATTTATGTTAAGTTTTGCTATAAGCTGTTACAAATAACTAGAAACTGAAAGATGTAAACCTGTACTTCCCAAAAAAAGCTGAAGATATGCATTGAAGGTTGTTTAAAATACTGCTTGTTGATGGCGTTTGTATTGTTTTGCCCTGTAGGTTAAAAAATCCACAAAAATTTCAATGTGTGCTGTTTGATGTGCTTGAAAGTGGTGCATAAATATACACACTTTCTTTCCTAGTAAATGACAACTGTAGGGAAAGGGGGTTTAAGCATAAACACGGTTTTACTGTTCTTATGTTAAATACTCACAGATTAGTATGTTTTTCATTTGCTCACTGCTTGAGATTCTTAGGGTTTATTATTTAAAATAATTTCTTACTAATATCCCTGAAATTAATATTTCTTTTAAAGTGTTTGAACAATGCATGCGCTTTTTCTGTTCCTAAAAGGAATATTGCCATGTTATAGGTATTAGGTTAGCTTACAGGGTTGTTTTGGAGTTGTTTGTTTTGTTGTTTTCTTTGTCCTTAGAGAAGTGAGCACATCTATATGATGATACCAGAACTTACAGCTTTGTTTTGAAATGTACTGCAGTGTGTCTGTTCAGCTGAAAATAGTACAGGTGCCATTAAGAAAATAAATTTTTCTTTTTCGTTAAAAAAATATGGGAGCACAAGCAGAAGCTTTAGTGCCTTCTTAAAATGTGGTATTTTCTAGAAATGTATATGTGCTGTTACACATTTTCAGCTAAATCTTATTTGATCTCTCTTGCTACTTTGCCACCACCATGCTGTAGACAAGAATGCAAGTGACTTGCCAGAACGATTGTTTGATTCACTTGTTAAAATACTGAAGCTCCATCTTACTTTTTTTTTTCCTTAGATTTATAAATAAGAGGAAAGATGTCATTTGGGGACCACCACTGTACAAAAGTAGTAGCTGAATACAAAATGTGCTCTGATCACCTGCATCAAAGAAAGCCCTCAAGACATTTAATATACAGTTGGATGGCCTTAATTGTTACCTCTCTGTTATTTTCTCTGATACCTGTTGGGCTATATAAAAGGAATGGCATGCAAAGAAACAGGGGATAAATAATATGAGGAAGAAAGTTCTAATTTACATAGGGCTTACACAGTAGAGATTCTTTTTTCATTTTTTGTGGAGAAAGCATGTAAGAAGAGAGGGACAAAAGAACTATTTTTGTCAAGGCAAAACGTGGCTGTGTTCTCTGAACTAGTTTAATTGGTTACATGAGATTTCTGATAAGTTATACTTTTAAGACATTATCATATCTAAAATCACGTAGATTATTTTTAGTACAACTTAATGCAATCAAATTACTTAATTGCCTTACCTCATGGGACATGTTAATTCTTTCAGTTAAAATAAAAAATTGAGTGTATTGGCTATTTGCTTTCTACTTGTTTTACTTTTCCTCTGCATAGTTAAATTTTTTCAGTGGAAGGGAAGCATATTGCAGGGAATGAAAATTTTGCCCAGCTCCTAAGGTAATGAAATCCAATTTGATTGTGAAGCAAAGCTGCTTAATCACTCCGCATTTTCGATAACATTTAATGTTCTTGCCACTGTGTACATTTAAGACAACAGAAAATGCTTTACCATGTAAAGTATAGAACAGCCGTTTTTGTGATTTTAAGCCACATGCTGTTGGCTGGTAAACAGCTAATTCTAATAAAAGAATAAAAAATCTGTATGCTTACAGGAAGACTGTGAAAGATTGTGTCTTGCAACAACAGCTGTCTTATTTATGATGTGTAAGTAGCATAGAGCAAAGAGATTGTTTGTATACTTGTTATCTTTGGTACCATTTCACTAATAAAATAAGTATTTTAGAGGGAGGTTTCTGCTGGTACATACTTTTTAAAGGAGTATTTTTAGACCATCTAGTCTTATTCATAGAGCTTTTTTCATCTGAAATGGGGATACTAGTGAAAATATATATGTATTATTTATGGTGTCTTTGAAAAGCTAAGTTTCTCCTTTGGGAAGAGCTAGAATTCTTTCTGTGTATCATGTTTTAGCTGGTATTAGTTTGATTTCTTGAGTTTTGTTAGCCTGAAATAGCATATCTCTGTGATGTATCAGTTATAAAATATGTAAATGATTGTGTACCCTTAGCTGAGAAACATGCCTTTGGTAGTTAATAGTTATGAATGGCAGCCTTAACTTACTCCTAGCTAGTTTATCCCATATCTGAGGTTATATGCAGCACATTGTTACATTGTATGTTCATTATGATTCCCTTACAAAAAGTGTCCTGGGATTTTTAGGGTTTTTGGTTGGTTGGTTTTGTTGGTTGTTTTTTTGTTAAGGAAAAAAACCAACCAAAACAACCAGCCACCAAATATACACATTTTTCTCCCCTCCTCAGGTCATGTTTTCTTGCAAACACTGTGTTTTCTGGTTTTGCTTTGTAAATACTGTGCAGATCTGTGAGGTAGTTATTATCTGTCCCTTCTTATCAGGTGTTGCTAAAAAGCCACTCCTGGAGAACTGTTACTCTGTTAAAATGCTTATCTCTGCAGAGGGTAGCTCACTTATAAACTGATAGCATAGCACAGTAATAAAGTTCCATCCTGCTCCTACAGGACTGAGTGCATCATCCACTTCCATAGGAAGTCCATTGCCTTCATCATCAACAAGCTTGTGTGCTGAGCTGCTGTGTCAGATCATTTGGTTTTGCACTTTATAAATAGGTTTAACTTGGGTGGAGGTTTTGAGAACAGCATAGTTCATGACAGCTGTATTGTTTTACACATAGTTTCATCTGAATCAGCCCTTACTTGAAAATGTAATTGCTCAGAAGAGTGATGATCTGGTGCCATTTTGCTAAGATCACAGAAAGCACATAAGCTGCCATTACTACCCATAGCTATTTCCCAACAGGATTCTGGGTAGCAGACAGGATTTTTCTTTACGTTCTGAAAGAAGAAGGTAGTAGAAGAGAACTTCTTGGTGGATGAAACAGGATGTTAAAACTCAAGATAGAGGTGGCTGTGGCTCAGATGATTTAATCAAAGTCAATGGATTTACAAAGGTGTGAGGCATGGAATTTTATTTGCAGACACCAATAGTAGTATGGTATGTAAAGAATTCTTAGTTTTCATATGTCGGAATTGGGGATAATAAAAGCACTTGGTTAGAAACTAGAAATATCTGAAGAATACTTGGGAAGTTGGTGAGGTGTGGGTTTTGCCTATTCATTAATCACCTCCTAATTTTTTTGATGGGAGTTTCAGATAGATAAATGTGTCTGAACAAGGTTTATATTAGCTGGCTGACAGCAACCTATGCACAGCTTCGATTCTGAAAGTTGTGGACACTTCCATGTATTTACTCTGCTGCAACGAAGTTAAATTCGGTAGTCTGTAGCGTGCTTTGCATTGCTTGCTACTGTTCTCTTAGTTACATCTAAGGCAGTACCTGAATTACTTTGAAACTCTTCAGATCTGTTACGTAGTAGCTTCTTTCAAGCCTTTAGCTTGTACTGGTATTTTGTAATAGTTACTAGATTAGGAATTACGGGATTTTCTTTTGGTCTAAGAAAGAGCTAGTTAAGTAAAGCCTGCTTTGTATGTTATAAATTACTGTATACGTATTGCCAGTCCTTATTTAGTTATTTTTCATTCATGTGTGTGACCATTGCAAACAGTAATGCCATAGTGGTGTGTGTATTGTCTACTTTTAGGTCTGAAGCATCTCTGCATCACTTCTATAATGAAACAAGATCAGAGCTCATGTGTTGTTAGAGGGGAAAAAAAAATCCAAAATAATCTTGAACTTTTAAAGTGTTAGTGTGATAATAGCATTGTAGTGGTGAAACAATCTTTTAAGATGTGAATTGTGAATCATTTTCTGGGTCATATGCCACTTGGTGGTAGTTTTCCATTTTATAGCAATCAAATACTGCCTTTGGTGTTATCATAATTTTTAAAGTGAAAATTTTACTTAGTGGTATAAATGCTGAAATATGTGGATATCTAAAATCCTGTCAATCACTGGACATTTAGTTCAGAGAGATGTAGTTTTCCCACCAGAGACTGGAGTGTGGAGAGTATATGTAGACATCATTAAGTGTTAGTGCCTAAAGAGAATCTAAAATTTAATTTTGTTTGCTAATACATAAACAGAACAGAAAATTTCAGCTTGTACTTTAGCTTTATTTTTATATGTTGAAAAGTATAATTAAAAGTATATTGAAACTAAAAGCACTGTACAAAAGGATTTTTTTTTTTTTAATGTAAGAGAACCCCACTTTCCTCTGTTTAATTTTAGACTTCTAAAAAATGTCATGGCATGCAGTGTTTATTTCTAATTCAAGACTGCCTCATTTGTAGGTATGTCCTATTGCAGAATGTGAACACATTTAGCACAAGGGTTTCTTTTGTATTCTCTTCAATGTAATACAGTTTAATAAACGTCCCAATATGTGGAGGCAGCAACTTTCCCTCTAGTTTGAGGAGATGAAGCTGTTAACACTTCACTTCTGTATTGTTTGAGTAAATACTACAGTTGAGAAGCTATCTACCAACTTCAGCTTTCAGTGTGTTCTGAACATGTGAACTGTTACTATCTAAGAGGGCAATTCTTTTTTTTTATTGTCATGACAGTTTTAAGATAGTTGAGCTTAATACAGGAGAACACGGACAGCAAAAAACAGGGGTTTAGCTCTTTATACTATTCTGGAAAGTTTCAGCTTACACTTAAAAAAAAAAATTTGATACATTTTTTATGTTCAGCTATTGCCAAATTTGATGTGAGATCAGAGATTTTTAGTGTACAAAGTGTATTCTCTACTAATTGTTAATGAAATTATTCTTTTTCCATTGAAAAGGCTGTATGTGTCTTTTTTGACCTGAAAAACTTATCTGCAATAGTAAAAGAATAATTTCATCTCTCTTTCATGCAGTTCTTGATATCCTTAATGAGACTGCCAGTTAACTGGCTTTCTTAGAAGATGTTGCTCTATTCTTTCCCTAGTGCAAAGATTTGGAACTGCTAGTGCACTGATGAGTAAATCATGGGGCACTTAGAAATTGCTACTTTGAAAAGCCATCGTTTACATAACAATCAAAGGAATGACTGATTTGGCCCAGAAAGATCAAGAGAGTAATGTAACTTTCACAGATTATGTAGCCTATCAGCAGGTCCTTTCTGGTATTTTCCCTGCTGATACGGGAGCTGTGTCTAATTTGTTACTCACAAATCGCACCTATCACAGTCTGGGTTCACATATACCTGAGGAACCTAAGCACCACAGCAGCAAAAATACTATTTTCCTTCTCTTAAGTTTGATATTTCTGTTAATAATGTAGGTATTCAAAGTTTAATTACCAGGTAACCACACTCGTGCTGTGTTGGTAGAGTATATTTTTGCATTAATGAAGCAACTATGAAAATGGTACGTGTAAAGAAATGTTAAATGCTATTACGTTGTTGTTATTTTCATAAATAAACCATGTCCCAAAGTTCTAATGGTGTCATAAACTCACTTCCACTAAATTTAGATGAGGTACAACAAATGACTGTACAATTCTCTCTCTTCTCTGTTTTATTTTCTTTTTTTTATAGGCTTTATCTGCCCCAGAGTCAAGTGCTTTGAAACTAAGTCTGTTTTACTGATACTGACAAGAGTGTTAGAGGAAAAGTGATAAGGGGTTAGGTAATTGAATATATCATCACTGTTCAGTTACAGAGGAGCCTTCTGAATTCCCTATCTGGGCAGGGGATTTTCTTCTGCAGAGGAAACTACCATAGTTTCACCAGAGAGAGAGTCTCTCTTTCAAATGGTAAATTAGTAAATGTGACTGTATAGAAGACTATTGCAAAGTAGGAATCAGGAGTTCAAGCAGAGCTTCTGACATTAATGGTACCTATCAGTTTATTGCCATGGATGTTTTCATACCAAAATTTACTTCTCCATGCAAAAGCTTCTCAATTGCTTTATATAATTTGTAAGAGTCTAAATAGCACTGATTAAGGAGCAATAGTTTGAGATGTGCTTCTCAACAGACTTAACTTGCTCACTAGTGATCTGCTCTGATGATTTTTGAGGTTGGTTTAGCTGGCTGGCTGGCTCATGGCTGGCTTAGCTCCCACTGATTTAGTCACCATAGGTGATTTAGTCACCGTGCCTGTGGTCTGGTGAAGTGCATTTCACCATGCTGTTCCTCTGTGAAAGCAGGGAAAAACAGATCTTAGAAACACATTGAGATAACTTTCAGTGGTTCAAAATCATACAGAGGAGAGGGGCCAGCCTCTGTGTAAGATGGCAGTGGGTACTCATGGTAAATGTAAATGTGTTAATTGGTCTATGCAAATTTCATTTGTATCAGTAAGGAGATCATTTGACTCACTATGATCTTTAGAATTGTGATATGTTTTGTTATATTTGGTTTCAAAGAGAGTGGATAGATGACAGCTGTGTGTTATGGTATGAGCTGGGGGAGCTGGCTGCTGCTTTATTGGGCCACTTCTCAGATAACGTGGGGGACACAGTGAGTCACTGTAATACTCTGTTCTTCACTCTTCTAATTTTGTATCAGAACTTAGAGTACTCTACTCTGTTCAGCCAAAGTGTGTCAATGCTGAATTAATTAACTTGAAGTATACTTCAGAATCTTCTGATGGAAGAAAGTGTTAGACCTGGGTCATTGCATTGCACTGAATGCGTTAGAAATTGGCATTTACGGTACTTTTATGGCTAGGTGAAAGATAGTAGCCAAGTATTGCATAAATTAATTCATTCTAGTAAATCAGATTTCTTTTGATCATTTTTACCTAGGGAAGTTTATAGATGTATGAACTGTAGTAATTCAGTAGGTGATAATAAAACATATAAATCCTACTACTTTTTAAAATAACTTTATTTTCTTCTGTCAGATCTGTAACTACTCCTACAGCAGCTTATAACTGCAAATGGAAAGAGTAGTATATCCCTTTTGAAGTGATCATATTTCATGGTTTCTGACATCTCTGCCTGTAAGATTAGCAGGTTTTGCCTTTATCTTAGCTCTTTATGAAGACAGACTAATAGAGATCTATAAAGACCATAAAGGCAAGAATTATTATTTTAGAAGTTGTGTCAGCCTTCCAGATCATAGTTTTCAAGAGCTACATAAAAGCAGTCAAGCCTCATTCCTGATCTGTTTCCTGTTATAAAGAGGTGAGTAACTGTCCAAGCCTGCTGGTACCACTGTTGATTCATCCTCTGACTTTTAGGCAGACCCTTGCCTAACATTAGTGATCCGACATCCCTGGATATGATGATTATTCATACCATGTAAACTTGCTGCTGCTTGGTGCTTTACTTGGAAGCTGTTACAATGTTTGGGTGGAGGAGGAGTTTTGGGTTTGGGGACAGGGCGAATACTGTTTATAGTTCAGTCTCCACATTCCCTTTTTGTATTATGAAGGTGTGAACTTGTGTACTATGAACTATGAATTGAGGTATCTTGGAGATGGATAGGAAGACCAGATGTGTAAGTCATGAAAGATTAATGACTGTATTGGTTGCAGTGTTAGACAGAGGAATGAAAGTAGTTTGCAACGAGTCCCTGCTGTTAGATGGGTGCTTAGGCAGGATTCTGATTTAGTGCTTATACAGAAACTTAGCTTTACTACTCTGCATTTATAACCTTTAACACAAGCTTTTCAGAAAGCTCATGGTGTTCTTGCTTTTGGATCACTGCGCTACTGTTGAGAAGATACCTTTTCCAGCACAATAATTTGAATCACTAGCCGGAAATCCTCCTTTTAAAATACGGTTATGTGTATCACTTACCAAGACTTTCCAGATCACAGTCTTGGGTTTACTGTAGCAGTACCTTATTTCGAAAGTGTTACCTTTAGTGCTGAGAACACAGGCTACTTGTGTGACCCAAGAGAGAAACCTCCAGGAAAGGTTCAAGCCTCTGACGGCTTGTTGAGGGAATTACAGTGGAGAAACAAAAATATTTAAGCCAAAATCAGTCCTAGAATTTCAGAAAGTACAAGTGTGATAGATGATGTAGGAAGAGCATCTTCTGGAAGTTAGTATAAAAAAGTGCAGTATAAAACTCAGTGCTGGAGCACCCCCTCCTGAGCTATCACAGCAAGATCTCAGGTAGTGTTTGGAGTACTGCATATTTAGACACTCAGTGTACTAGAGGCTTTGTTACAAGCCTACTGCAAAGCACCACTGTTTTTAGTACTCTACCACTGCTAATTCTGTGCTCTAATGCATTTTTGTGCCAAAATGAACTGGAATGTGAAGTACCTAATATATGTTAAAAGGAGATACTGCATATACAGGTGGCAGGGTCTTTTCAGTCATATCTGAAATAGGTTTGTTTGGACTTTGATGTTATGCCCAGTTCATTACCTGGTGCCTAGCACTAACACTCAGGGACTAAGGCTGATATATATTGAAAGTTTGAATTTAAAAACCTGCACTTAATTAATTGATAAAATAGATTTGTTTGAACTGGTTTTTTTTTTGGAGGGCAGAAGGTAAATTAGAATTCCTGACAGCAGGAAGGTGCTTTTATTTAAATAAAGAGAAAATGAAGTAAATCAGAGCTCTGTACTCCTTACTGCAGTGCAGTTTATGACTGCAATGGGAGTTTTGCCAGTGAAGAAAAGAGATGAGAACTGTAGGGTTGGATTCTGTATTATGGCATTAGGCAGAGTACCATGATGCCAGCGTGCAAAACTGGGCCACCTGGTCAGCACAGCTCGTTGCATTTCTGAAACATATTGGGCTGCTGGAAGGACAGACAATGCAAGTGTAGGGGTGTAAGGAGAGATAACCGGTGTGTCTTTCATTTCCTTCCTGGTGCTTGGAGCTCTGTCAGTCACTTATTCTGTGCATCCAAGCCATCCTTTTTGCTCCTTGGTTTTCAAATAAACAGTATTATAAAGAAACCCACCAAACTAAAAAAACCCATCCAAAATCCCAAAACCCAACAATAAACAAAACCAAAACATAACTGTCTTAGAAGTTGAAAAAATAATATTCTTTTATGCTTGTGACTGGCTCTCCAGTGTTATTTCTCTGTGTCCTAGGATCAGCATACCTTTTCATCAGGTCTGGAGAGCACAAAATGAGTCACATACAGTATTACAAACAAAACAGACCTACTATTTGTCAGTAAAATATCTGGTGGATCCAGGACTTAAAAGTTCACTGCAACCTGGCAGCATCAAAGTGACAAATACGGAAACAGAGAGGAGAAACCCTGATGCTTAAAAAATGTCAGAGTAAGAAACATTCTTAGAGCAAATGGCTTCAGATCAATTGTACAATGGATTTATGAGTACACACACAACAGTTTTTGGAACTGCAGACTCCTCAAGCACTCCAATGGAGATGCAGCCTGTATACAGTGACTCCAATTATACTACCATACTTTTGCTTTTCTTACTTATTTTTGTGAAATCCAGAGGGTCTTCTGACGAAGGCTGAATGAACATTGAAACAAAGTGAGTAGAATCACGTGCTACTGTGTGGAGATGTTCTCAGCTTGCTCAGTCATTCAGCTCACCGTTCTGTGCCTTAGGAAGCCCCAAGCCTAGAGAGATGGCACAGGCAATCCAGCGACTCGGTGGCTCCGAAATGCAGCAAGTGATAGCTGTAAAGCCAATGTCAATAGCAGAAGCAAAGAGGTAGAAATACAGCTCAAACTCTGTGCCTCAATCCTGTTTGTTTTTCCTCGCATCTCAAGAGAGAGACAGGAGCAGCTCTTCGCAGAAGTGGGGCCAGGGCAAGAGGGGGCGGAGCCCACTCTGGTCACTTTTTATTCGGGGGAAGGGAAAGGGGCGAGCCAATCGGTAACCAGCCAATCAGACTCTGCTTTGGGGGAGCCTGTGTTACTTTCAGTTTTACCCGCGCTTAGAACAAAGGGAATTCAGAGCACATGGTTGGAAAAAGTCTGGACTTGCCTGGCCAGTCCCAGGCTGGGCTGCACCTCGGGGGCAGGCAGCAACAATTTCCCTTTTTTTTTTTCTTTAAAGCTGGGCTGTAACCCTGAAACTTAAAGAGCACAAAACAGTAATAAAAAACCAGTGCAAAACATAATTGAAATCCATCGTCCCTACAACCCAACACTACCTAAGATGTCTTTGAACTAGTCCCCCAGTTAGAAAACTCAGGAGGTTAGTCAGGACAATATGGTATGGGGTATCAGGACAAGGATCTACAAAATAAAGTACAACATGTGAGTGCAAAACAGCATAACTTAATTTAGGGGATTAACATCGAAATTCAGTGAAAGGGGCTCAAATGGAGATGCAAAATCAGAATTTTCCTTACGGTGTCTTCTCCAGGAGGCAGTTTTAACCTCCTTGACCTTTGTGGAAGTGACGTAGGGTTTTACCCACTTGCTGGGCTTCAGCCTCAATCCCTGAGGGGTGGATACACGTCCCCAAGTTACAAGTTTGTATGGTCCTTGGATTTTTTGAGTCCCTGGGTCCCGGATCAGGACTTCTGGATTCTCCTTCAGTTTCTGTCTCCTGGTGTTCTGGAAATGACGATAGATGGGAGGGTTTGGATCCTCAAAGGTGCCATTCAGGAAGTTTATGGTAAACATTGCTTTGCTGAGTCTGAGGACAGGTGAGTTGAGTTTAGTGGTCCCTGACTGTTGTAGCAGCATTCGCTTGAGGGTTTGATGGGCACATTCAACAATGCCTTGTCCAGTTGGGGAGTGAGGAATACCTGTAACATGTCAAAATCCCCACTGCTGATGAAAGTTTTTAAACTCCTGAGAGGTGTAGGCAGGTCCATTATCAGTTTTTATCTCCTCAGGTATACCGAGCATAGCAAAAGCTTGGACAAGATGTTTTTCAACGTCCTTAGCTTTTTCACCTGCATGTGCAGAGGCATACATAGCACCAGAGAAGGTATCAATAGAAACATGAACGTATTTTAATCTCCCAAATTCAGGGAAATGTGTAACGTCCATCCACCACACTTCACTGCTATTAATGCCTCTGGGATTGACCCCCATGCCCAGTGATGGAAGCTGTAGCTTCTGGCAGTTGGGACATGTTGCCACTATTGCTTTTGCCTGAGTCCGTGACAGATGGAACATGCGGATAAGAGCAGGAATATTTTGATGGTACATGGCATGGCTCAATTTTGCTTGTTCAAAAACTTGGGGGAGCTTTGGTAAGTCGGCTGATAGAACTATGTCTGCTGGCATAGCCAGAGCATCAGCTCTACGATTACCCTCTGCAATAAATCCTGGCAGGTTTGTATGTGACCTCACATGCATGACAAAATAGGGATGCTCTCTGTGGGAAACCAGATAAATTAGCTTTGAGAGCAGATCATAAATTTTCTTGTTTGAGGCTTCTTTTAGGTGAGAGTGTTCTGCTCTCACAGTTACTCCAGCTACATATGCTGAGTCTGTGACCAAATTAAAGGGTTCTTTGAACCTCTCAAATGCTCTAACGATGGCTGCTAGTTCAACTACTTGTGGTGACCCCTGGATTACCTTGACATCAGATCCCACTTTTGTGTCTTTGGATCTTTCCCAGTCAGGACTGATCTTTTAGATTTTCCTGAACCACCTGTAAGAATGGTTGGAGCATCAAGGGGTTTTCTACTTTGAATTTCTTGAGGGATAAAAGAGAATGCCAGATTAAACAAGTAATGTTTTGGGTAATGGTTTGATATTTGGCCTGAGTAACTATCTAATGCAAATTTTAAGTTCATATTATTTTGGAGCAGGTGATCTAATGAGTCTGTTGTTACAGGTAAGTAGATGCATGCAAAGTCACATCCTGCCAGGGTGCAGAGCCTTGCTCTACCCTTCATGATAATTTTTGCCATTAATTCTTGTGGCTGTGTGATGGTTTTAGGCAGTTGGAGTGGAAGGAACACCCATTCAATTATGATGAGGGTTCCTTCTGCTCTTTGTCCCACTGAAATATGAGGCCATGAAAGCGTGGTACCTCCCCTAGAATGACAAGCTTAAAGGGTAGGGAGGGCTGATACCTGTGCGCTTGTCTGGTGGAAATGATCTCTTGTATCTTTTTGAGAGACTGCCTTGCCTCTTCTGTCAAGGATCTAGAGGGTGCTGGACCGCCTTCCCCTGACAGTAGGTTCATAATAGGAACTACATCCTCTGGGGTGAGTGCCAACCAGGGTCTTATATAAGTCAGTGACCCACAGAGCTGTTGCAATTCTACTAATGTTTTTGGGTTATTATTAATGGTGACGGGTGTTGGGGTGATAGAAGTCTCTGTGATTTAGAGTCTGAGGTATTTCCAAGGGCTTGTTCTTTGCATTTTTTCAGGTTGTAATTCAAAGCCTTTGGCCTCTAGGGCCTCAACCACCATGTTAAGTGTCTGCTCGAGATACTGATTATTGGGAGCACACACCAGTACATCATCCATGTAATGTAGGATGATGGCTTTCTCTGCTTTGGCACGGATGGGAGATAGAATTTTGGCAATATTCTCTTGACAGAGACTTGGTGAATTCTTCATACCTTGGGGAAGCACAAGCCAATGGTAATGTTCCATGGGAGTTTCATGATTAATAGAGGGCACAGAAAATGCAAATTGAGGGGCATCTGCAGGGTGGAGTGGAATATGAAAGAAGCAATCTTTACTATCAAGGACAGCCAAATGCCAATGTTGTGGGAGCATTGAAGGTGATGGCATACCTGGTTGAAGGTCTCCCATGTCTTCAATAGCCTTATTGATTTCTCTAAGGTCTTGGAGGAGCCTGTATTTGTTTTTTCCTGGTTTTTGTATTACAAGCATGGGTGTGTTCCATGGGCTGTTAGTACGATATTCCCTTTAGCCAATTGTTCAGCTACTAATGTTTGGAGTGCCTCGAAGTTTTCTTCTTTTAGCGACCACTGGTTAACCCCCACTGGCTCATCTGTTTTCCAAGTTAATTTATGTGGATGGCACTCTGCTCCAGTGGCCACAAGGGAAAATTTTGATGTCTAGGGGTGATATCAATTTTTGTTCCCCACTGAGACATGGCATCCCTTCCCCACAGGGTGAATTTGGTGTCCAGGACATATGGACGAAGTGTCGCTATTTGTCCTTCTGGACCTTCAATTTGAATGGTGTTTTTGGATTGCTTTGCAATTTGAGTACCTCCAATCCCTTGTATGATACCCTGAGACTGCAATTCCCATTGCGTAGGCCACTTATCAAATGGAATGACAGACACATCAGCACCTGTGTCTGTCATTCCCATTATACTGGTTTTATGTGATCTGTGACGGAGCTTACATTCTACTACAGATTTATCGTTTCCCAGAACCTCAGTCCAACAGATGGCTGGGATACGATCATCTGTGGGCAGGTATTTGGGCAGTGGAATGGCCTGTGCAATGACTTGACCCTTTGGCATAAAGTATGGCGGACATATACAGTGTACCATTAGGCTAGAACCCCCATTCCGATCCACTTTCATGAGTGTGGGTGTAACCTCTATCCCAGCAGGTGTTTCCTGAGTGTCCCCAATAAAAAAAAGGCATGTAAAGTCTGGCATGTGGTCCACAGTCTGGAATGAGATGGGTATTACAGTCTGTTTGTTGTTGTTGAAATGGTGTGTTTCATCACAGGTTACCTTAAACCTAAGTCCAGGAGTCCAAGCTGCTTTGTCTGCAGCTCTGTTTTTGTCTGAACGTGGAACTATGATGTGCCATTAGTTTCCCTGCTGTTGACCTGGGGAAACAGTCTCTGAAGAGTTTTTAGCAGCAGTTATAATTGCTCTGCAATTCCGAGCCACACGTCCCTTTTTCTGACAACGATAGCATGTAAGGTTACCTCGAGAGTGAGTTTCCCCTGTGTGGGAACCCAGAGTGCCAAGAATCTTTCTCTGCCTGTTTTTAAGGGTTCTTACCCCCCTGAACAACACTGTTTTAGCTTCAAACCTTGGAAAAAATTACCAACAGTCAGACAAGAACTAGAAAATACAGTGGTGTGAATTAGGTGATAGACTACTATGTAAGATTGTCACAGGGCGAAAAATTTAGAGCTTTTAGGCTTCTCTTTGTAGTAAATAAATAAGAGTAAAAAATATCAAAATGGAGGATTGTTGTTGTTCTCTAGACCTTCTTCTCCTTCTACTGCTCCATATTCTGCAGTAAAAGTGGTTTGGAATGATTGGATAGAAAATTCCGCAGTTCCTAGTCGTGTTACTGAATAAGTGAAAGTGAAAATAATGTACGTTTTTAGTAACTATTGGTTAAAATATCTTTAAAAGGCTGTGTAAATCTTGATAATTGGACTCATTCCTACTTTTCTTCCTTCTGTGCTGTATCTGGGTCACGCTAGTGGCTCTGTTCCTCTGATAAGACTTAATAAACAACTATCTGGAAGCATTGAAACTAAAGGAGACATCTCGGTTTATCTCTCAAACTCCTTGCAAAGCCTTTCAGCAAATTCTCTCCCATCAGGAGAGACTCGATTTATGGCACGGTAAAGTGTCACCCTGTACCCATCACGTTCTCCACAACCTCCTCCACCATCCCCACTTTTTTCAAAAGGGGAACAGCTGTGTTCAGCTGCACCGTCTTTGTACAGACTTCGAGGATGGATTCAACAGTCGGAGGGGGGTGCAAAGGAAGAGTCAGGATGATTTGTTTGCAAGCATCATTCATATTCACTTGGAGCAGTTCGAGTAGGAGCGCTTGTTGGAGGTCAGGATTAGGGACCTGGGAAAAGATAGCTCCGTGCAAATGCTTATAAAAGTGAATAATATTTTCAGCTGGCAATTGTTTAATATTAGTATAATGAGATTCAGGAGTTTGAGATGGTAGTAATGTTAAGGCCTTTTCAGCAGCACGTGTTATTTCAATAAGAGCAGGACGTGGAATAAGCACTGCTTGTTTTTGAGGATTTGCGATATTATTGTCACCAATAAAGATAAATGGTCTAGTGTGATATAATTGTTGTCAAAATCCAGATAATTATCTGGAGTTTGCCATAGAATTCGCAATAAATCAGATAAAATTAGCTTCCACTGTTGTTCCCACAACACAAATTCACCAGGTGTGAGAAGAGTTTGCATTATTGTAATCAAATCATGAGGCACTAACAGATGTGTAGAAAAGGTAGCACTTAAAAGGATCTTAAAATAGTTACTATGCATCCAAAACTCCTTAATTGCCTTGCACAAGTCTTTGATATTGGAATATGGGAAAGGGGTCCAGCCAGGATTCACTACGATGCTGCTACTTTTTCTCCAGGATGAACAACCCCAGATCCCTCAGCTGTTCCTCATAGGACTTGTGCTCCAGACCCTTCACCAGCCTTGTTGCCCTCTGGATGCATTTGAGCATCTCAACATCCTCCCTAAACTGGGGAGCCCAGAACTGAACACAGGATTCAAGATGCAGCCTGGCCACCTGGGCACACCCTGGCTCATGTTTAGCTGCTGTCAATCAGTACCCCCCAGTCCCTTTCTGCCTGGCCACTGTCCAGCCACTCTGTCCCCAGCCTGTAGCACTGCGGGGGATTGCTGTGGCCAACCTGCAGGACCAGGCACTTGGTCTTGTTAAACCTCATGTTGTTGGCTTTGGCCCATCAATCCAGCCTGTCCAGATCCCTCTGCAGAACCCTCCTACCCTCAAGCAGATCAACACTCACACCCAGCTTGGTGTCATCTGCTAATTTGCTGTGGTAGATTCAATCCCCTCATCCAGATCATCAGAAGAGATATTAAACAGGACTGGGGCCAACACTGATACTGGGAGGACACTGCTAGTGACTGGTCCCCAGCTGGATGCAGAGCCATTCCCCACCACTCTCTGGGCCCAGCCCCAGATTACTGTTTGGGAAAGGCCAGAGAATATCTGTAAGAGCTTTACTGTTCTGTTACCCACTTCTGTGCTAACAATCTATGAAAAACTGGCTGCAGCCTGTAATTTTTCAGGTAAAGTAGCATGTCTACTACTCTCCAGCTTGCCTAGAGTCCAGTGTCTCCAGCATGGAACTGAACACATTTCATGTCAGTTTCCCTGTAAGGGCTGGCTGTAGCTTTGTCTGTCATTCTTCAGGATTTTTCTTTGTCTCCTGTGTCTACCACTTCAACAAATCCAGATTACTTCCTTGGTGGGTTTATTTCTGTAAAGTAATAAGCCCACCAGATTGCCTGGGGAAGGCTTTATGGAATGAAGTTAGAGCATAGGTCTTACAAGGAGTGGCTGAGGGAGCTGGGGATGTTTAGCCTGGAGAGAAGGATGCTCAGGGAAGGGATCTTATCACCCTTTACAACTGCCTGAAAGGAGGTTGCAGTGAGGTGAGTGCCAATACATTCTCACAGGTAACAAGTGAGAGGATTAGAGGAAATGGCCCCAAGTTGCACCAGGGGAGGTTTAGATTGAATACTTGGAAACCTTTTTTCACAGGAGGATTTGTCAAGCCTTGGAACAGGCTGCCCAGGGAACTGGTTAAGTCACCACCTTGGAGGCGCTTAAGGACATGGTTTAGTGGTGGGCTTGGAAGTATTAGGTTTGCAGTTGGTCTTAATCCTAAAGGCCTTTTCCAACCTCAGTGATCCTGTGATTCTGTGAAGCACTGGAGGGGTCTCTGAGGATGAATAATGGGAATGACCATTTCTAGCACAGCAGGCTGTTCTAAGTTTTATTAATCAGACTGGTGGTTCTGCTATAGAATTGAAACAGGTGTGAGGATAAGATTTTCCCATCCCAACACCACTGGCATGGAATGATCTGTCTTGGCAGCGGTCTTCTATAAACAGTGCTCAGAAATTAGTGGTGTAAGCTGTCACAAGTTTTATTATCCAGGTTCATACAGATTCCATCAACATTGTACCGGAACACATTTAACATCATTCAGGCAGCAGACCTAGAGTGCCATCAAGAGAAAGCGAAACAGGCAAACCAAGAGCTTGTGACACAGAGTCAAGAGCTCCAAGATGGGTGTCTTCTGGAGCTAGAGGTCTTTCCTGAATTGCTACATTATTTTATGTTTTTTGTAGCAGTAACTGCAGTTGACTTGGGTTGACAGGATGCCCCTGTGTTTTCTTTCCAGAGCACTCTGCACGACTGCAGATACTATTGTGGCATAAAAGTGGCTTTAAGGGTTGTCATAGTACCTCTAATGCTTAGATTCTGGGGGAATTTGTAGATATTTGGTAGACATTATTATTCATTTGTTAACTAATACAGAGTCAACCTCTACAATACTGTGGTTGCTGCAATCTCCTGTTCCAGGATGAGTACTTGTTTGTTTTGTCTCTGACACACTGTGGGAATTTTCAGTGCTAACTACTGGACTGCAGTCTGACTTTTAAGCACTAAATAAAAAATATAATAAAAAAATTTAAAATAATTAAAAAAATCTTCATGTCCATGCAAGCAAAACCATCTACTCTGGCTGCCAGAAAAAGTACTAACCTAGCTTTGTGCTATATTAGACTGAGTATTACTTTCCTTTCTCTGTAGATACAGAATGCTAAAGCACTGTAACCTTGCAGTACAATATCCCCTGCTATAAATCACTATGCTGATGTGCATATGCCAATGTGATGTGCTGATGTGCCTCCAGGCCTACAGTTGTCTAAGCTTTTACCATGTCTAAATTCTCACTAATGATCATCCAGATCATCCAGAGCTATGATGAATGTGAAAAGAAAGCAAAATTTTAATTATAAAATATCTTGCCTTTTGTGCAAGGTCCTGAGCCTTCATATCTGCAATTTCACTCAGCATAACACACATTGAAGCTAAGGATATTGAAGCTAAGAACACTACACAAACCACTTGAACAGTACTATGGCACATGGAATGAACATGTTTATTTGTAGAGGAAGGCTTCTGCAGTTGCTATACACCAGTATATGCACACATTTCTTTAAACTGCCTGAAGAAGTCAGAGAGTACAACTAGATGACTGTTGTAGGACCCTTCCAACTGAACTAAAAATCTCCACGGAAGAGCCAACCATAAAAACATACCACAGAAAGATATTTTTCCCTAACCTGAAGAACTGAGCAGTGTGTCTCCTAATCCTGTGTCCCTGAGTAAATACATTATTCGAACTAAGCCTCCTTTTTGGCTGCATGAAAATATTTAGCAAGTGTACTCTTCTATTTCTCTCCATATAAAAGCTTCTTTCTTTGCTCTCAAGAACTCATCATGATGGGATGAGTTCTTCATTTATATCTAATCTCCACACCAGGATTTTTCATGTATCTCTTATTCTCCCAAATGTACTGTTTACAGCTATTGTACAAATACTGCTTTAATGAGATCAGTTAAGAATTGCATATATTGTGAGCTTTATAACTGAAAGTAGAATACATCTATCTCTTCTATTTAATATCCATGGGTGCTTCTAATACAATTCTCCTGTCCTGTTACATGAATTTTCTTTAGCAAGATGTCAGACAATGGCTAGTACAGTGGAGTTAATAATCACCAGGTTAAAACCCCAAGCTGTCTATTGAGTTTCATCTATAAGCCTGCTTCATATACTGAAACTGCTTGCAAGTCTTTGGTTTGGTTCTCCTTACTTACTTTATACATACTTTATCCATAACTGAATAATATGTATTGGTTTGGTAGGTGCAGAGTAAGAAAAGAAGAATTCATTGTTTACAGGGATGAGTAAAGCTATTGAAGGTACAAACTGCACCAGGAAAATAAGTTTCTTTGACCAGAAATGAAAGAAATACTGTAAGTAAGGAGCATAGATAATTCTTATATTTTGGATATGGACAAATTATGACTACTTGATTGTATGTCAGGACTTCATTGTCTGGAACAGCTCTTCAACACCACTACTAGATATTACAAGTAAAAATAACTGCACTAATAGCAGGATCATTTGCATTCTCTTAGATTCAAATCAGGTGAGGTCACCAGACTGAAGTTTAAAAAAAGTAGAAAGATATTTAAAAGACTCTCCAAACTTGTGTGATCTCTGGGGAGTGCTCCTCTTATCCCTTGTTTCAATTACAAGATTTAACAACCCTGAGCGCATATTGCTTTGTGGGGGAACAGTGAATTTTGAGTGCTAAGAAAAAAACCAGTGCATAACCCACAGTGAAATACAGGTTTATTCCTGGCAGTCTTAACAGATATAGAGAGATGTAGTTAAAGAGAGAGTGAATATAAATAAGGAAAATGAATAAACCAGGTTTTGTTATGGATTGTCACTAAATCAATGAAGTGGGGGATATGGAATTTCTCTGAGTTTTTGCAAGCATGGCTGTTCTACAATTCATACTGCCTAGTATGCATGGAAATATTTGTGTGAATGTCAATTGTCCTTCACTTTTAATGAGAGATGTGGTAGCCTGTTAACCTGCTGCTTTTGCAATGCTGCACTCTCCCTCCTGCTCTTCCCTGCCCCTACTCCTGGCCACTCCCTCGGGCTCTCCCTATTGGTTCCTGTACCCCAACCCTGCCCAGGGACCACCCCTGAGACCCTGACAAAACCATCCTGCACCAGACTACGAGGTCTCTCTGCCTCTGAGGGTCACCAGGACAAGATGTGATTAAAGCCATCTCAGGTCTCATGAGAGACCCTTCTTGCCTCCTCTGTCATCACGGTTGTAACGCTGATAGCTGACCAGAGCAATATCGCAGGGTCATCCGAAATGGACTGCGGGATGTGACCGGGTCGCGTTGGCCTGGGTAACCCCTGCTGAGCTCTCAGGAACTACAGCGTGCTAAGCTAAATCTAGCAGTTACAACAGGTAGAATTTTAAAAAAAGTCCATCTATGGATTCTCTGGTACTTATGGTACAGTTGACCAATTTCTTTCTCCACAAAGCAATTCGAATAAAACGCTCCTTAAGCTTTAGACAACAACAATAAACTGGGTTTTCTACAATAAGTGCAGACCATTCATGCCTGCAGAGTTCATGACTGAGAAACTCTTGTAAGGCTGAAAATGGTTCAGACTCCTTGCATTGTGGAGATACCTGATGGAGTCGCATAGAAAGCATATTGAGGAACACACTTTTACCCCCTGTATTCCAGTGGCTCCTCTTCCATGCAATCTTTTGAGGGATGGCTAACAGAGCTATCTGTTCATCTCCTGAAGTCTGTGTTACAGTTATTTACATTCCATGCAGTGTGAAAACATATCTGCAGCTACAGCTCATCACAGAATATGGATGGGGTTTTATCTGAATTTGTAGGTAATTGTAAGAGGAAATAACCTTAATTTAATACAAGTAACAACTCCAATACTGTTAATGAAACTTATTATCATCTTCACTTACACAGCACTATTTATGTACAATAAGTAAAGTTCTAGGATGTAAAGTACTAATGGTGTTTTACATAGACCAATAAACATAATTTTTGATTCCTAATTTGAAAGACTTGGACTAATTTCTCTGGCCACCTTTGATCAACTGGAGAGCTTCTTTGGAGTGGTAGATACTCTTGGTGAAATTTTTTTGCTGAAGAACTTATGAGATCTGAAATTCAGATCTTAAGTTGATCATAGTGAGTAGAGAATTCTCCTGATATCTACAAGGATACTGTGCTTAGAGTGGAAGCCTTGAATGGCTCCTGAGTGCCTTGGAACAAAATACCAAGCAAGAGGTACTTTACTGAAAGATTTTTCTTATGAGTCCCTGAAAGTTTTGCCTGTGTGAAGATGGTAGGACTTTCCACTGAATGACTGAGGTGAAATAGTTAATCTAATCATATAATCAACCTATTTCACCAAGGAAACTTACTGTAGTGGAGATAACTATTGTCACAAGCTCACTATCTTATTTGGTCCTAGTGCCTCCACTGAGGCATCAGAAGTGTTGGAACTTGATTTTATGGTAAGGAAAATTATGAAGATGCTTCAGTTTTAATTGACTTGTCCCATGAAAGTTGGTCCAGATGGCAAAAGTACTACCTGGCTTTGTTTGAGGTAGTCCTGGGAAGCAAACAAAACCTTATGCACAGTTTGTGCTGGCTTACTGCTTAGTTCCATTTCCAGGTGAGGAGGAGCAGCTCTTTCAGGCATGCTCACTGTCAGACTCATCAGGGCTTTCTGGCTGAACTCCATGCTGGCGTAGTCACTCAAGAGTGGTACTTCAATGGAAATGATGTCTTCTTCACTTGTAACTGCTTCTGCAGGGATTTCTTCATGCCTCAGACTCACGTCTATGTTATTGCTAGGATTTTCTGACTGGCAAGTGTCACGCTTGCTGCCTTGTCCACCATCTGTGAAGAGGTCTAGCATCAGAGGAGCCTTTGTCTCATGGTCTATGACAAAAAGGCTGGTGGTATCATTGTCTGACAGGGCCTGAAGCAGTGACTTTGAAACGGGTTTCCAGTTAGTCTGTGAGACAAAGCAAGGAAAAAGAATAATATGCTAATTAATTCATTTTATCTCATTTTTGGTTTTAGAAATATGAGTGAAAATACTTTTTTCCCTAATTTAGGGGATCCTCTTCTCCTGTCCCAAAGTATTTAAGCAAAGTTTTTCTTGCTTTTATGTTTACTTGGGACCAAAAGTAGTGATGATAAAATGCGTCTCATGATGTGCTGTTCTGAGAACAACAGCTTTCAAAAAATTTAGCAAATATGTCACTATAAAAAGGCAGCAACAGCAGCCAGACGAGATTAACCTGTCAGCTGCTGCAAACAGTTTGTTATTAAACTTCATGCCATGTTGTGATCCGAGTATACCTGGGGTAACAAGTTTTTGCAAATTCTGGATGGTTAAATGGAGAACAGGTGGTAACACCAAGTTTTCTTATTTTCCACTTAGGTTGTTCCGGGTTTGCCCACATTTGCCATAATGCTTTTTAAATTATGGGCAGGCTGGCATAGCTATTAGGTTTTTTTCTTTCCTTCTCCCTGCCCCACCCATTGCTCTAAATATTTTTTGCAAGAAATAAGTAAGTGTGTATTGTTTTTTATTTCCTTCTTCTTACAATTTGTGATCTGACTGGGAAATAAGAATGCTGCTCTTTGAAATCTCAGCAATACCACATCAGATATCTGTATTTTTCTCTTGTAATGTGATAGAATAAACATACAGAATGTAGCAAGATTTGCTCCCTGCCTCTGTTTTGCAGTGCCCATTTGGGGAATGCCTTTCTCCACAGTTCATTAATTGTTTAGAATACCAAATTACTTCTTGACAATGTATCTGGTAACCTGTTTATTGTACTGTCTCCTGACATAGTGCTTTTTCTGCTTTCTCCCAAGCCATTATCTGGTATCTGGCATTTCTGTGTCTGACGTGTTATCAACATTACGGTATTCTTTACCAGGTGTGGTTAACACAGACTTCATTTTCTTAGACAGTTGCTTTGTCTCTGAAGGAAAAGTTAAAGGCATTTTAAATTTATATATTTTGCTTTTAAATATTTTGTGTCAAAGTGGCACTGTGGTTCATAAAACCTATTTGTCCTTTCTGTAGCATGCAGCCTCAGTGTATTTCACTTGCAATTCTTCACTGCAAAATGACTACCTGATAATAGCTCTGAACTCATCACTTCTTTATCTACATTTAGGTGGAAGAAAGGAAGAAAGAAGGTGAGGAAGTCCTGATCCAGAATATGAAAATCCATACTTGCTGTGTCACAGGAAGCAATGCTGATATTCAGCAAAACTTCTGATTACTAGCAGACTATCAGGGTCTTCTGAAATTTTGTTTCTGATTACTTCACTCTGTATCCCAGTTTTGGCCAGTGTCTGGCTTGTAGACACCTACTAGCCAATGCCTGAAATTTGACTAGATAGAAGTCTGCTTGTTAAAGATCATGAGAGAAACTACTAGATTGACAAGTGCCAAATTAAGGTCAGGCCTTCCAGAAAAAGAGATTTAAGAAGGGAAGCAGTACTAGTCCCTGCTCCAAAAACACAGTGGTAGGTGGTCTGAGACTTAAGAGATAAACGTAGGTGTTCTAAGACGAGAACTTTTAGTATCAGATGTCACCAAAACCGCTGCAGAAATCTTATTAAAAGGGGGAAGGCAAGAAGGCAAAGATAAAAACAAGTCCACTAATAGGCAAAGGTGGATAATGTGGTCTCCAGCAGCTGCTTCTAACAGCTTTATTTTTTCCTAACAGCTGATTTCCCTGCTTTTTTAGTGCTGAAATTAAGGTATACTTATCAAAACATATGAGAAAGCTGTGGGCAAGATGTGAGGATGCTGCTGAACCTTGGTGCCTGTTGACCAGTAGGTGCTCCTCAGCCAGCCACCAGCTGCCAGCCAGAGTCCCGGGATTGCTTTGGAGGCAAGCAGGGACTGAGGAGTGAGGAGCAGACTTCAGAAAACACCATGTCACATGCCCTCTGTCATGAAACTTCTCTGGAATTAGGCCACAATTCATTACTTTGTATTTTGAATAACTTGAACTTAATAATCAGTTTGAGTTGGTGAAAACTGACTGGATATAAACACTGAATTTCTCTCTTTAGACTCCATCTACCCCCGTTCAGCTTTGATTTGTTCTTTTAAGAACCATGCCTTTAAAAATGCTCTACAATGTACTCAGAAAAGTCTGAGACCTTTATTAAATTTAAAAGAATATACAGCCTATGCCTAAATAACAACCATCCCCTATCCTGTATTTTGAATATTACTCTGGCTTTCCCGCTGTTGATATTAGACATCTTCTGGAGTGAAGTATGAAAGAACAAATGACTAGCATTATAGATTAATCAAAGATCTCCCCTGTGTATTTTTTCATGCTATCAGAAGAGTACTTGCCATATCTTGGAGTGCACTGCTGTTTCTTGGGCTTGGTACACTGGGCCAGTATGATATTTTCAGCCTGTAAAGAAGCATTTTAAATTTATAATCAGGTTAAATGACTGACGTTTCCTATGCATTTAAATTAATTACTGTTCCTATATAACATATTAATATTTTTGTGACCATCAAAAAAAGGTGTTCTACAGAGATTTTTAAGCATAATGCTAATTAGAAGCTGAAGAACAAACTCGGTAGTCGACACTGAAATGCTGAGTTAATGATGATTAGCATCTTTGTTCAATGACAAAGGAGCTGTGAAAGTGCTGGCAAAGTTGTCTCTTTCTATACATTTAATCTATACATCTAATATTTCTATACATCTAATTAGTTATCATTTCCAAAAAACCTCTATCTTCCTTGAGGGCTTTGGGACAACTAGGACAAAGTTTGTTTCAGTAAGTAGTTGCTCCTGGGCTTCCTTTCCGTTAAATACAAAGAGCAAGATACTGCTTCATTCAGCCCGTGTGCAATGGCACTGGTGGTCTGGAAGAAGCTCTAAGGGGGCAACACAGCTCCTGCTCTTTCCGGATTGTTTTGTGTTTGGCTCGTTCTGGGAGCTATTACATACAGCATCTCACCTCCATTAAAAAAGCCTCAACACAGCATTAAGAGAGGCTGATAGTTTAAGTAGTCCATCACTCAGCCTCAGTGTTGGCTTCAACGTTTTTCAGTTTTGAAATTAAATCTAGATTTCATTAGCTTTAGGATACTTCGTGTCTGCTTAGGCTGTGGTTTGAGGTGAAGAATGTAGCTGTAAAGTTACTGGATCTCTTGCTGATCCTGTGAAGATAGGTGTTTGGCTCACTGGCTGGCTCCTTTTTAGCAAATCAAGAAGGCAATTGAGATGAGGGTTTTGCTGCACCCTTCATCTCAGTTAAAAATGTTCAATATTACTACAAATTTACAAATCTAAGCACTCTTTTGTAGTGCTGTGCTGGGTTCCTGTGTGCTGCCTGTTTGTTTTGTAGGGGTTTTTTTCATTTTCTTTCCTATTGGGCGCAGACAATGAAGTGTGGTCTTAGTTTAACACAATTAAGTTTGCTCTAGGTCAAAACTTTGGTGTAGGTCTCAGAAGTTCTTGTCAAAACTACTGTATCAGACACAGTGGAACTCAAAGTACAATCTGAAAAGGTAAGAGCACAGGAGGCTTCATGGGGAGTATGTTTCCCAGAGGCAAGGACAGGAGTTTAAGCTAAAGCAGGCTATGTCATGCTGTGGTTTTCATGGCTTTCAAGCCACAGGTTGTGCCATCTGTCCTTTAGCTGCTGCGCTTTCAGCTTCTGAGGCTGGTGCTGTGTGAAGAGGGGAAAAAGGGAGGGTAGTGTTCTAGGACACTAAATAGTAACATGACTGGCTGTATGCAATTAAGTTTGTCAAAAAATTAATACTAGAACCCATTACTATGCAAACCATTTTCTTTAAGTCGTAGTGTATGCTGCAATATTGTGCCTCAGATTATTATGTGGGGGTGAATACTTTATTATTGTGGGAAACAATTTCTCCTAAAATAAGAGGACCACCTTCACATCTTACAGGCACCCTTGTTTTTCTGTCTTGCTCCTACTTATTCATATATTACTCTTTCTCATTATGTGCTTGTATGCATACTTTATACATTTAATATCTAAATGTGTTTGCAAGAAACATGTTAGATAAAAACAATTAAATGCATGCTTTATCTACATATAGAGCGTATTTCCCACTGTGAGAAATGGTCCTGGCTCTTTCTAAGGGTGTTTGTGACAGGAGGTGGTTAGATAATGGAATCAAAAGCTAAAGATGATAGATTTTTGACAAACTCTTTTTACTATTTTAATCAGCATATAGTGACTTGTAATTGCTCTCACTGTGCAATGAGTACAGTGGCTTTTATGTTGTGTGTTTTTTGAGTTGTGTTGCCTTTAATGACAAAAAAGGCTCAGTGCTATGAAGCCCAGATCTAAGCAAAACAAGAGTGCTGCTAACAACTCCAGCCAATATTCTGTTCTTACCTTTTAAGCACTAGAGAACAAATGAGCAGTGCAAAAACCAGAATGAGTATCATGCTGAAACAAAGGCCAATCACAAAACCTTCAAATTCTCCTTTATCTGATGGGAAACAGAAAGATAGAGTCAGATTTATGGTGTTTAAGTACAGAAAGGCCTTATTAACTTCATGAGAGAAGTATTTCAAACAGAAGTCAAAGCCAACTTTACACTTCTTCTGGAATTTAAGTAAAATCTAGTTAAAACTAGACCTGGTATTTTCAGGGGAGTATGAGCTTTTCAGGTTTGTATTCTTAAGATATCTAGGTATCATAGAGTCACAGAACAGTGGGGATTAGAAGGGATCTCTGAAGATCACCTGTTCTAACCCCCTGCTAAAGCAGGTTCACCTAGAGCAGGTGATACAGGATGGCATCCAGGCAGGTTTTGAATATCTCTAGGGAAGAAGACTCCCCAGCCTCTCTGGCCAATCTGTTCTTGTGCTCCATCACCCTCACAGTAAAGAAGCTCTTCCTCATGTTCAGGTGGAAATCCCTGTGTCTCAGTTTATGATCATTGCCTCTTGTTGTGTCATTGGGCATTACAGAAAAGAGTCTGGCCCCATCCTCCTGACACTTGCCCTTAGTGTATTTGTATACATTGGTAAGATCCCCTCTCTGTTGCCTCTACTCCAGGATAAAAAGGTCCAGCTCCCTCAGCTGTTCCTCATTAGTAAGGTGCTCCAGTTCCCTAAACACCTTTGTAGCCTCCACTGGACCCACTCAGGAGTTCCATGTCTCTCTTGTCCTGAGGAGCCCAGAACTGGACACAGCTCTCCAGGTGAGGCCTCACCAGGGCTGAGTACAGGGGCAGGATCGCCTTCCATGACCTGCTGGCAATGCCATTCCTAATGCCCCCCAGGATACCACTGGCCTCCTTGGCCACCAGGACACTCTGCTGGCTCATGGACAGCTTGGTGTCCACCAGGACCCGCAGGTCCTTCTCTGCAGAGCTGCCGCCCAGCAGGTCAGCCCCAGCCTGTGCTGGTGCCTGGGCTTGCTCCTCCCCAGGTGCAGGACCTGGCATTTGCCTTTGCTGAATTTCAGAGGGTTCTTCTCTGCCCTTCTCTCCAACCTGTCAAGTATACTTTTTCACCCCATGCTGTTACGTGAGCTCCAGTTGATTTTAGTAGGTCAGGACCCTCATGCATGTCTGACTTGACAAGAAACTATTTGAGCGAAAGTGGCTTCTAATCTGTTTCAGGATTTATTAGTAGGGTTTCGGAGATTTTTTGGCTGGTTGGTTTTGGTTGGGTTTTGTTTGTTTGTTTTATTTGGTTGGGGTTTTTGTGAGATCATGCATGGTCCTCATAGCAATAATATGTTTTGTGTATTTGGTTAGTGTCCATGCTTTACTTTCTAAGAACATTAAGACCACTTTATCTGTAATCAGCCACTTGTCAATCCTTGGTGCAAACCTATGTCTCCTATCACCTCTGTTAATACTTGCTTGAGGTACTTTCTATCAATATCCCACCTGCCTAAAGAGAAGAAAGTGTTTGAGAGGTTAATGAAGGTTGATAAAGTGCTCGGGCAGTAACACTGCTGCTAACACCGGAACCAAAACTGATTGTGATGTTAAGACTGAGTCGGTGTAGAGGTCTTTTTTATAGATGGATACATCAAAAGTTTAAAAATAGTGCCAGGAAAGTGTGGCCAGCTCATGATTGTGTTACTGATATTGACAAACCATATTTGCAAAAAGCCACTTGTTTTTCTTTTCCTACCCATCCCCCAAGAAAAAATGTCTCTTTTTTTTTAAACCAAACAGCTACCTAGTAGTAAAAACTAATTTAGAAAGCTGTGTATTGCCTTGTTGCTGAAAAAGGCTTTAATAGCAAAGAAACCTGAGATTCTCCTAATGGATTAAGTGACCTGTGAAATACTGGGGGAGAGGAAAAATAGTAAATGTAATGTTTAAATTCACTGTAATTACTTGAATTTTTAAAACATTGTATTAATCTCACTCTGCATTTTTGTTACTTTACTGAACAATTGAACCCTCTCCAAATATATGTTTGTTAGGATGAGTGGAATAGAGTCCTGCAGAAAAGCTCCACTTTAATATTTTGTATTGACAGGAGAAAGTTTTCAGTAGGGGGGAGGAGGGGTGCAATCCTTGTTGATTTCAAGAAATATTTTAAATTTCTCGTCTTTTTTTTTCTGCTTCACACTTTTGACTATTCAGTTGTTTGATTTTATACCTCCTTCACTTAACACACAGAAGTTTTTGTGGGAAGAAAGCATTTTCATACTATTGTCTCTGAATTTTACAGGTTACTGATAGCATCTTAGCATGTTCTTTTCTTTTTCTATTTAGAAAGATTCATTAAGGGAACCTGTGGGCAAACAAAAATAAGTCTGTTGCAGTGTTAGTTTTAGTTTAACTGGTGAAGTGTGAAAAATGTTTGAAAGACTAAGTTTAGTCAACCCTACATGATTTTAAGTTCTTTAGACTTTTTAAATGTAATTGTATTGGTATTAGCCTTTCCAGGCACCTCTGAGACAAGAAAACTTTTGCCAGCGAGCTAAAGGACCTGTTACTTAAAATGTACTTAAATTATAACAAAGCAAAAACCACTTTGATTAGTTTTCACCCACATAGGAGCAATTGAAAGATACTTAATTTTTTAATTTTACAGTTAATGGCTCAGGAAGCCAGTTTTATGTGATTGCTCAGGATTTTGCCAAGAGCAGATGGTTGAACTTTACTAGTCAGGCAGAAATTTAAACTGCTGAAATCTATGACAGTAACTGTCAACAGATAAAGATATGTGCACATAGCTAGCGCAAGAAGGTCAGAAAAGGTCTCAGAAATGAAGAACCCTAGCTAAATCTTCCCTGTATACTAGGTAATGAAATACAGGCAGAGTTGTTCTGTGATAAAAGTTTACCTCTTACAGAGGAACAATTTTCTGTATTTGCTCTCAGCAACTGAGGATTGACTAATAAACCTTGTGAGTAAGCACAGAGAGAGCATAAAGCAAGGATTCATGCTGAGTAATGCAGATGCATAGAGGTTCCAGAGTACCATATTTTGGAGTGCTGAAAGGTTGTGAAAGAGTCAGAGGTCCTTCTCCAGCACTAGTGAATCCTGAAATCTGTACACGATAGGTGGTCTTTTCCTTCAGTCCGGTGAGATGGTAAGTTGTGGTAGAAGAGTTGAGAGTAAGAGCTGAAATACAGGAGGGTTTGGGGAGGAGATGATTAGATGAACTCTCATGACTGAGCATGTATCAGTGTTGCTGACTGGGGAAGAGGCAAAATTTCAATGCCCTAATCCTCATCTGGAGGAAACCACACTGTGCAGATGTTCTTTGGATGGATACCAGATTTCTCTGAAATATTTATGTACATTTTAAATGCAGAGGTAAGAAGCATGAGCTTTTAACACACCAAAGCTGTGTTGGGTTTGCATGGCCACGTTTTGGTAGCAGGGGGGCTACAGGGGCAGCTTCTGTGAGAAACTGCCAGAAGCTGCCCATGTCCAACAGATCCAATTCCAGCTGGCCCCAGGACAGATGTGCTGCTGGCCAAGGTTGAGCCAATTAGAAAGGGTGGTAATGCCTCCGTGATAACAGATTTAAAAGGAAAAGAAAGTTATTGTGCAAATGTAATTGCAGCCAGAGAAGAGCGGGGTGAGAATGTGTGAGAGGAACAGCCCTGCAGACACCAAGGCCTGGAGAGAAGGAGGGGCAGGAAGTGCTCCAGGTGCTGCAGCTGAGGTTCCCCTGCAGCACGTGGTTTGTGGTTCGTGGTTCATGGCGAGGCAGCTGTGGCCCTGAACCCATGGAGGTGCCTGGGGATGCAGAGATCCACCTGCAGCCTGTGGAGGAGACCCAGGCTAGAGCAGAGGAGGCCTGAGAGTGGGTTGTGAACCTGTGGGAGGCCTGTGCTGGAGCAGGGTCCTGGCAGGGACCTGCAAACCCATGTAGAGAAAAGCCCATGCTGAAGCAGGTTTCCCAGTAGGACTTGTGACCCTATGGGAGATCCACGCTGGGGCAGGCTGAAGGACTACACCCTGTAAGAAGTGAACACTGTGAATGCTGGAGCAGTTCATGAAGAACTGTAACCCAAGGGATGGACTCACACTGGAGAAATTCACAGAGATCTGTCTCCCATGGGAGGCACCCCACACTGGAGCAGGAAGACTCTTCTCCCTGAACAGTGGCAGAAACAATCCGTGATAAACTGACCACAAGCCCCAGTCTGTGTCTCCCTGTGCTGCTGATGGGGAAGAGGTAGAGCCTGGGAAGGAGGGAGTGGTGGAGAAAGGTGTTTTAAAGATCTGTTTTACTTGTCATTGTCCTACTCTGAATTTCACTGCCATTAAATTCCATTAATTTCCCCAAGCCAAGTCTGTTTTGTCCATAGAGTAATCTGAGATCTCTTCTAGTCCTTATCTCAACCCGTGAATGTTTTATTTTCTCTCCCCTGTCCACTTGCAGAGGGGGCAGAGTGGGTCTGGCATCCAGTTGCTCTGGTACCCAGCCAGGGTCAAACCATCACTGGTGAAGAATACAGAAGGCTGTGTACACTTCATGAGAGGAAAATATATCTAACATGCTGAAGCATTGTTTTTATGTTGATTGTAACAGTTAACATTAGGACTAGCCCTTATCAAAGCTTTAGTCTCACTCAAGCAGTTGTTCAGCTTGATTAATGCTAATACTATTACTAATCATTCAGTACAGGAACAGGGCTGTGCATTCTGCTTTACCTGCTTTGTGGGGCTTTCAGCTCAGCCTTTCTTTTCTGATGGTGCAGGGATTTTTCCCTTGGCCAGAATAATGTACATGCAACCATGTTGTAAGGATGTTTTTAATGGGGCAGAAATTACTTTTCAAGTTTGTCACTGTGGATTTAAGATCTTCACAGAAGTAGATGTGGTGCTGTAGCCTATGGACTTTCTTCCCCCAAATTCTCCAATAGAATTATACTCCCTGCCTGGAAAACATGGCAATTGGGTGTCATGTCACTGCTGTATTGACTGGTTAAGGCAGAGGAAAAAAAAAGAAATTAGGTTCAGTCCTGGATGTTCCCATTCTGGCTCCTCTTGTGCTTTCAGATAGGTATTTGAAGTGGAATAGAGTCTCCAGAAGACTATGGCTCTGTGAAGGCATAGGTCAACATGAATTACAGAACTCTTACTCTCTCCCTTTGTCTTAGATGCTCTTTGTCTTCTCTAGCATGTCTACAATTTTATTTGAAAGTCAGTATGTACAAAGATAATGTGTTATTACTTATGGCAAAGAGACTTTCCACTATAGAGCAGAAAGAAAATGCTTATCAAAAGAAGTATGGGGATTTTTTTAATTGAAAACTCAAGTGGTTTGAATTCACAGCTATTCATTTATTCCAATGTGTAGAAGTTTCATCATTTGTTAAGGTTTGTACCATCATTTGTAGTTTGTTAAGGTTGAAAAAGACCTTTGAGGTCATCAAGTCCAAAATTAAACGTAAAAACTACCAATTTAAGAAAATGTTTCTAAAAGTAAATTTATAGTGGTGTCTTTGGAAACCGGTAAGAATTACAATCTGCTAATTGAGTTGAAAAATGAAATATATAATGTCTTACATCCTATACAAAGGCTCAGACTCAAGCTCGGATGAGTTGCGATGAAACATAAAGGTGTTGTGACTGAAATCTTAATACTTCAGAAATACTGTAAGTGTATGTCTTCCTTTAAGTGTTACTAGAGAATTCTGCTGTAAATTAATTTTCAAGGAAGTAGCAATATTTAATTTGAGATAATATCTAGAAAATTCTAGGTGTTCATGGGAGCATCTAGAGCACAAAAAGTCTAACCAGGAGCTGACCTTTGAGAGCAGAGCACTCAGTTTGCACAGAAAGCATAAATAACTCAGTATACTTAATGGTCTGAATTAAACTTTTCTTTCTTAACTCTGAGCTGCTGCTTTTTTCTGGCAATGGTGGCTTACCCGGAGACTTCTGCCTTGATGAATCTGTGTAACTGATCCTGTATCCCTGGAGAAAGCCCAAACAGTCTTCTGCAGGTATTTCAGTCCACTTCACAACTGCAGAATGCTTTGTGATATTCAGAATTGTCACATGACCAGGACCTGTCCTAGGAACTTAAAAAAACAGATATTTGAGTTCTGCATCAATACCTGTGCAGTAGACATACAAGACTGAAACCTAGCTGCTTCCAAGAGAGTTTCTTGTCGGATTCTAGATCCAATAAATACAACGTAAAGGATGCAAGAGAAAGGCAAAATCCCATAGAGTAAAAGCCCCTCACCTTAAACAATACCAAAATAGGCAGAAATTGTGACTGTCTCATTATGAATATTTTACTCCAATAGTGACAGTCATACTCCTTTCAATTTGCAATATAAGACACTATGAAATTGGGATTGGAAAATCTGATTTAATTTAAATTTGAGCCTCATGGGTCTGAGACCCTCTTCCTGTTATTTCTGGTAATGTCGCATGTAATAAATATTTCTGTGGACTTGTCAGTAAGGAACAGCATTCAGGTAATTCACTGCTAGGACATAACTGCTAAGCCTAAAGGCAACGCTAACTGGAGAATGCTGTTCAGTCACCTGGAAAAGAAATCTTGTGTAGCCTCCCTTTTATTGCTGCAGATAGGAAACAAGAAGAAATATAATGGGTGAGGTTGTTCAAAGGGGAGGAATACCTCCTTCAACGGTGTAAAAGTGGGTCACTCCAAAAGTCATTTCATGTCTTAGGAAACTTTCACACTGACACACATCAGATGCATGTACCATTATTTTGTACAACTTATATGGTTGAAAATTGTCTGGAAAACAAATAAAGGTATGTCAGGGTTTACTGAAAAGTTATAAATTACAAAGAAGTAGAGGAAAGACAACAGTTTCATAGTTTTTCTGTATAGTTCTTGCTTTCTGAGATTCAAAGCATAGTATAATTATATAGTGCTTTATATTGAGTACGAAATATGTACATCCTTCTTCAGTGTCTCTGGATGCTTAATGCTAACTATTTCAAAATCAGAACAGGACATAGCATGGGTTTTCTTTTAAAAGATGACTGATCTGTTTATAGTCTCCCTATGGGAGGCTTTAGCTGCTGAAGAAGAAATTGGGAACTAAAATGGCTGTAGTTATCTTAATTCAGGGATAGATATTTCCCACTCAGCTAGAATATATAAACAAGCAAAAAACCTAGATATAATGTGGCACTGCAGATGTTGCAGAAGAACCAAGGTAAACAGTGAACTCTCTAGAAGACTTTGTAGAACTCTGAAGCTAAATGTTCTCTACTGTACATAAAAACCAGTCCTGAATGGCTTTTGCAAGAGGCCACCTACATGACTTTAATAAAGATTTTCAATGTCTGTTCCGTAAAGAAATCCCTGACTGAAGCCCATCATGCCTAGCTTGGTAAGCGGAATACTGGACTTGAGAACTTCAGCTTTGACAAATACAGACATTGGGATAAAAATAGAAATTAATCTTAGAGAGTCTGTTTAATAGAGCAGTTTGTATTGAAAGACAAGCTTACCTAGGTACAAGATGAAAGTTTTTTTTAAAGCCAGTAAAGCCAGGTGTGCCTGGAATGTGGGCAAGGAGAGACATTGTACCAGCAGCTTAGCTGAATTTCTTGCCCAACAGTATCCAGAAGAATCCTAATGAAAACTCTGCTTTTTATCTGCCTTAATGTTGCTAAGCATTAGATGATGACTCAATACTGGACAAATATTAAGAGTTGCACTTATCTGGATGGATCTTCAGTTTGCCCTTAAAAACAGAATGAAAATCCTACTCTGCCCAACCAAAAATAACCAAGAGATGAAAGGGTGCCTCCATAGGAGGTGCAGTGGTTGCTGTTACCTAGTGTGAAATTTCCGGTAGCCGTAGTTACTATTTTCATGTGCATATCCTCTTTACCAGTGCCCCAGTCAACCACAAAACATTTTGGATTGTATTCTGGAGTCCATGTGACAACTGCATTGGTTCCCTGGCTTTTGACATGGATTTGACCAGGCAAGTCTGTGAACAAATATGCAATTAAAGGTTAATAAACAGAAAAGTAGTTTTCTCCCCTATGGTTTTTCTTTATCCATTTTGCTCTGTCTTTGGAGGTTATTCATTAAGTAGTTATCATTGCAAGCGACCCACTTACCATAGTAAGGTTTACACCAGTATTTCAATACAGGAAACTGAGCATTTACAATGCAATGGTGTCTGGGGGCTACAGTGTTGATTGCTGTTCATGACTTTTCCTTGTTTCTGATTGTTGGAAATGAAATGGTTGTTCCAAGCCTCAGGAAGAGGAAGTCTGGTGTTGCTAAATAAGTTCCTGTGAGCCGCTAGTAACTGCTATACACAGAGCAACTGTGAGATAGTGCTTGCCTGGGTAGGGGAGGAGGAGAACAATGAATCATAGCTAGATAATTTTATATTTCATATATTTTGCATTTTCTGAAAGGATCATGAAGATTTTGACATTATAAAAGACAGGCTACCAAACTAGGAAAGATCTTCTTACTGACACTAAGGAGGGAGAAGAGCAACCTGCCATTTTGAGACAAGAAGTGGACCTTGTGGCAGATATACATGCTCTCTGTTTTATCTCCTGTCTGGAAAGCAATCCAAGAAAGGCAAATTAATTTTGAGGGAGCTGTGGTTGTCCAAGGGAACTGGGGTTGCTGGGGTTGTTTGAAAGGGCTGCGGTTGTTTAGCCTGGAGAAAAGGAGGCTCAGGGGAGACTTTATCAGTCTCTGCAACTGCCTGAAAGGAGGCTGTAGCCAGGTGGGGGTCAGTCTCTTCCCCCAAGCCATTAGCAATAGGACAAGAGGCACAGTCTCAAGCTGTGCCAGGGGAGGTTTAGGCTCAACATTAGGAAGAATTTCTTCACAGAAAGAGTGATTGGGTATTGGAATGGGCTGCCCAGGGAGGTGGTGGAGTCACTGTCCCTGAAAATATTTAAGAAAAGACGGGATGTGTCACTTTAGTGCCACGGTCTTATGGACAAGGTGGTGTTAGATCACAGATTGGACTCAACGATCTCAGAGGTCTTTTCCAAATTAATTGATTCTATGATTCTGTAAAGAAAATGGCTGTACTAGCTGAGGAAAAGTTGTGTGTGCTGAGAAGGAATTTATCTTGAGAATGGACTTAATGCGCATTAAGTATCTTCTCAGTAATTCATGATAGATACAGAGAAGTTGCACTGAAGTACAGTCAAATAGAAACAGGTGGAGAGAGCCGTGAAATACAGGCTTAGAGGTTCAGTAGACAACATTGTCAGTGAAAAGGTGGCTTGAAATGGTTGATATATTTTATCAGAAGAGAGCTAAGGGACTGAAATGTAAGGGCAAAATCAAGCTTTTACCTCTTAGCGGGACAAAGGAGAAGAGAATGAGGGGTGTGTTAGAGAATTCTGGATAAGCAGTCATTTGCAGCTATCTGAAGCTCAGCAAGGGTACTTGCACACATCTTTGCTTGTGAATGCTATAGCTTAATTTAAAAAAAAAAATCTTACTTTGTAAGAGAGGTTCTTCTTATATTGCAATAAATATACCTCAAGATTGTAACACATGAATCTAGCTTATATTATAAGGAAAACATTGTTAGGTTTATTTTTTAAAAGAAAAGACTGTTAAGGCGTTACAAAGCTTACATGTTCATTAGAAAGTGACATGTACATCCTATCTGTTCCTTCTCCTTTGTGCCATTTAGAGTAATAATGAAATAAAGGACAGTAGCAGGTCTCTTAATAGCTATTTACCTCAAAAATTTAGACTTGCACATAGTTCTGTGAACTTTTTTTTAAACCATGACATCTACTTGATGTTGAGGACAGTCCATAAACCATTTTCTGAAGTACATCCAGCACATGGTACTTTCTCTAGCTTAAGAAACAATAAGTGCTAAACTGAATATTAAATTACTATCTCTTAACTTCTACCAAAGTATCTTCTTAAGAAACAATTCTGACTCCCAGTATGTAAAAATATCAGCCTAAAAAATATTCAAGAGAATGCTTTCACCTATCCCAAAGTATGTCTAAAAGTAGCCTTGGAGATTGGTCATAAAACTTCCCAACCACTCTGGTGAATGAATGATAAGGTGAGTACCTGTTCCATAGAATTCTGGGACAATATACATGGCTTGTGGAGATTCTCCTGCTTCATTATAGGCAGAAATATTAACTCTATAGTAAGCCATGGAGAGATTTACAAGAATTTTTCCCTCTTTGAGAGAGATGCGATTTGGTGAGTGGCTGCAGCTGTTGGGTATTCTTTCCACATTAACGAAATATCCAAGGACGTTCTCATTTTGTGCTACCTAGCAAGAGGAAAAACATTATTATTCTATAAATGCTGTTATGTCCCTTGCAGAAAATCAAGAACTATTTAACTGTATAAACAAAATGGAGCCTCCAATAATGGGGATAAAATCATACTGTTTTAATTAGGTCATTAGGAATCAATGAAGCAAAGCATTTCCTTAAAATTAACAGCATGCTTAAATTGAGAGGATTTTAGTACAGGATTAAGAATTTTCCTTAATTGAGATCACAGTTATGTGTATGCAATTAGCAATAACAGCAGTGAAGCAGCTGTAACGTTCTCTACATTTCACTGGAACATATCCCTCATTATTAGGAACTTGAAAGTAAATGAGAGGTGTTTAATTGAAATTTATGCCTCTGGGTACCCTCATCTACTCGGGCTTGGTTAGGTATCTAGTCTCTTTAAAGAGAAATGCTAGTAATTATGCTACAAATTTGGAACCTGTTAAATATCCATTGGTAGAAATTTCTGGTGGTGGTTCACTCATTATTTTACTGTACTAATCTTAATAAGAGATTGGAGAATGCAGTGCACAGAAATGGAAATTGCTGCAATATAGGCAGAAACTTAATACACGAAGGCCTGTGAATTCTTCAAGGATTATTTCTGATATCAAGATTGTCTGTTATTTCTGGCACAAAATTAATAGTGTGTAGATACCACAAAGCTGTGAGGCTGGGTTATCTTAATGAAATAATTGGATACTTTTGGAGTAACATAGACAGGAAGACATTTAGTAATGTCTTGCGAGGAATTTCAGAAAAAACTGGAAGCTCTTAAAATGAAAACATGTTTTTCCCTGGAAAAGAAGGGAAGTTTTAGTGATTTTTCAAGATTATAAATGGATGTAGATTTTCCTTGTAGGTTTCTAGCACCTGAATCACTAGCATATAGATGCAATGAATTCTGCAGCAAGTGTACAATATCCAATGCCTTTTGCATATCAAGTGTAATCTCAATACAATGAGAAAGTCTGTTTTTCCCTGCAATGTATTAAATAAATAGCATATACATAACAGAAGGTACCCAGACTCAGAGTGAACCTTACCTCCCACTTCAGAAGAACACTTCTTCTTCCGGGAGAGTTTTGTGTGGTTACATTATATAATATTCTTGGCTTGTTCACGAGTTCTGGTAAACATGGTAAAAGATGGAGATGTGCACTCAAATGAGTCATTCTGATGTTCATATTTTCAACAGTATCTGAAAATGCTATTCCATATGGCACAAAAATTGGAAAAGCACTTACATTCATATTTACAACTAGTAGGATGAAGCTACATTTCACTTACTGTGAGGGACCAAAATCTCTTTGCTCCAAATGCAAACACAGTTGAGACCATCCTTGGTTACACATCTGAGCTGAACAATGTATGAAGACTTAGTATTTACATTTGAAATGGTGACATTGACAACATTGCTTTCTAGAGGCACCTAAAAAAAAGATCATTTATGTAGCAGCAATAATAATCTTACATTAATTGTTTTCTCAGCCTAAGACTGGTCTTCTGACCCAGCTGAAAGTAGAGGTTCCTGTCATCAAATAGGAATTACTACGCATTTTAGTCAAAGTATTTTCATTCTTTCAAGGCAACACCCTCTTTTTCATGAACTTGTTCTGCTCACTCAGGACAATAAGTAACCTGGTCTAAATATTACTTTTAAAATCAGTTAGACCTGACATATACTGAAAACCAAAAATTTACTTAACTCTGAGCCTTAGTGACATTCTCAAGAACAAGAACTCAAGGGAAAATTAAATATTTTAAAAAGTCCTTATTTTTAGAAGTATTATTATGTCTAAATAGATCCTCATGACTGATGTCTTAAAGAGCATGACTGGATTGAAAGTGTGTCTTCCTGTGCCTTGGCACTGCAGAAGTGATGTGCATCTGCAGCTGATGACGGCACTGGAGTCTCAGTAACTGTACAGGGAATGGAGTTTTTCTTCAAACAAAGACATCACCCATGTCTAAGAAAAACCCTGAGCTGAAAAATACAGAGAAAATAAGAGAAAATACAACAGAAAACGGTTGTTACTGCTTAAACTTTTTCCTAAACCCCCCCTAAAAAAACAAAGCCCCACTGTAAGGTGACCAACTCTTCTCTTTCAATTTCTGCAGTACTTTATTTTCTAATTAATAAGTTAATTAATTAACTTCTGTGGCAGTGTGCTCACCTACCTCCCCTCCGCTTCCCCTCCATCCTGCCCTTCATTTCGTGTAATCCTGCTCAAGTGATAACCACAATCAGCAGACATAACCAATGTGTCTGGACCATCACCCATCTCAAAGTTGATTCAGGGCAGACAGATAACATGAAAGACAAGGGCTAATTTGAGCAGTTCATCCACCTAACCATAGTGCTGGTTAAGGTTCAAGTCAACTTTGGAAGAAATTAATATCTGAAGTGAGCATGTATATGTCTTTTAAGTGACTCATCTTACCCCTTAAATAGTGGATAGCCCACAGCCTCTTGAGCTCTCCCGCACAGCAGTAGGCTATACAACAGTATCTCTTGAGTAGGGACGCCTCTTAAGGCTACTCCTCAAGGTTGAGAGAATTTTTGTCTCATCAGATACTTGATTAAGTGACTTGGAAATTAGTACACTGAAAATTTTAAACCTCATTTAAGTGATACAAAGGATTGATTGTGCACATACAATCCTTCAGACATAAACTGTTGACCAAGTCTGGGACTAAGTCTGGATCTGGAAGTAACTAGACTTACAGGGGCTCTGAGAAGAATTTTAGAATGCAAGGGGAGCCTTTCTAAGCATCATGACCCAATTAAAAAGTCTCCCTAGCAGTTCTGTCTGACTCTATTCTCCATGAAGTAATCAAGTGCTCCTTGCCATCTACTCTTGTTAAATGCCTGTCACATTTACTATCAAACTTTGCTAGATTTCTGTTTTATATCAGTAAACACATTGCTACTTCTTTCTTATGAGTGAAGGATATTGTTCTGACCATGACAACTTCATGTAATTTTGCTAATAGAAAATGCTTGGTTGCAAAACTAAGGACAATACTACAGAAAGACTCCAAATCTCTATAGAATAAGAGGGAAGTGGAAAGGATTTAAAACCCAAATGTTAAATTACATTAAATGTACATAAAGTACATTTATCCTACTCTTGATAAACACTAGCTTTATACATCTTCTGTGCATGTGTGGCCATACTCACTTACTCAGCTGCAAGTGTAGCCTATGTCCACATGATTAGAAAGAGATTACAGCCTAAATTCATAGGATTAGCTGGGACCTGGGAGATAATGAATATTTATGACCTGTAGTCTTCAGTCATTTGTATCACCAAGTGTGGCTATCTCTACTAGTCCTTCATAGTACTCATATGAATCTTCAATCTCCCCTGTCTCCAGAACCTGCAGAATGTGCATTTGTAGTGCTCTTAACCCTCTGTTCTTCCACATGCCATGTGCCAGATAGTCTGCACATTGTTATCTATCTATTGCACGGCTGGATGGGCTATGCTTGGGTAACTGGCTGTCCTAGGATGGTCTAGGAATTGTATGCAAGTGAACAAGGGGACCTTTGCAAGACCTGCACATTCTTTGTACTGAGGTGAAATCTTTCTTACATGGGCCCCTCAAAGTACATCTTCTGAAGTGGCTAAACAAACTGGCAGTCAGCTGTTAAGAGAAGTAGGAATAGTCTTCTGAGATAGAAGGCAGAACAAGGGAGATTTTTGTAGTAAAAAGGAAGCAAAGAGGCTTCGAGGTGAGCAGAGTTTCCCAAGAAGTGGGAACTGTTGCTATTTATACAGTTTTCTTCTTGGGGTTCTGTTGTACTTGATAAACACATATTTAAAACTTGATAACATATATATAAATAACAGAGCTTGAAAAACAGACAATTTCAGGAACTTAGTGATACAAATCATGCATATGTGCCTGGCTGCTGGAGAAGCTTTGGCTTGATATGCTGGATGGGAAGGGGCAGGATAAGCAGTCATTGCTGCTACATGCAGACATTACTGAAATTATGACTCATTTTCCATCTCTTACTTATTCCCTCTAATTTTGTACTGCCCTGTTGCTGTGCCATATTGCATACCCTAAAAGGCATCTGGAACTGATCTTGTATGCCACAACATCCTTGTCTCCAAATTGGACAGTGATGGATTTGATGGGTAAACTGTTACATGGATCAGGAAGTCGTTGGATGGTCGCACCCAGAGAGTAGCAGTCATTGGTTCAGAATCCCAGTGGACATCAGTGACAAGTGGTGTCCATCAGGGGTCCGTAGTGGATGTGACCAGGGTTATTTAATATCTTCATTAATGGCATAGAGGGGTCAAGTGCACCTTCTGCAAATTTGCAGATGACCCCAAGCTTAGTGGTGCTGTTGGCACTTCTGAAGGTTAGGATGCCATCCAGAGGGACCTGGACAGGCTCCAGAGGTGGACCATGGGAACCTCATGAGGTTTAACAAGACCAAGTGCAAGGTGCTGCACCTGGGTCAGAGCAGCCCTGGTATCAGCACAGGCTGGGGGATGGACAGATCAGAGCAGCCCTGCCCAGAAGGACTTGAGGGTGCTGGTGGATGAGAGGCTGGACATGACCCAGCCATGGGCACTCACAGCCCAGAGAGCCAAACGTGTCCTGGGCTGCATCCAAAGCAGCGCGGCCAGCAGGGCCAGGGAGGGGATTCTGCCCCTCTGCTCTGCTCTGCTGAGACCCCACCTGCAGTGCTGCATCCAGCTCTGGGGTGGTTACAGAACAGTCCTGTAAGATGTCTATGCAGCAGTGGAGGACGATGCTGGAAAACTTTTTTAACTTTAGCACAATAGAGTATGACCCCTATATTCCTTGTTAGTGCTTAATTTTGTACATAGAGTGCTTAGTACAAATTACAGAGATTAATGTGGCCTTGTGCTAACTCCCTACATCTGTGACTAATAAACTTGTTCCAGCTAATGCTTTCTTGTTTACTTCTATCAGTGATTAATATGTACTAACTAGTATCTCAGTTTTGAGAACAAGGATTGTGTGTCAGAACAAAGAATGATAAGAGAAGTACACTATGACCTGATGACATGTTTGAGATACTCCCAAGGAGAAAAGATTCATCAGAAGATCTGGAACCATATCCAAACAAGTGGAAATAATTAGCATATATGCATGTATTCAGGAAATGTGGTGAAAATACAATAGTTTCAGGAATATAACCTGGTCTCTTAGGTTACTGAGCATGCATGCTTTGAAGAGAATTACCCATGGATTTCAGCACTGCTGATGAAGTAATGTTGACTTTCTAACCTAACAAATTTGATGGAGAATTTTCCAGTTTTTAGGGACAAGGTCCCCAGCACAGGCAGGACATGGACCTGTTGGAATGAATCCAAAGGAGGGCCACCAAATTGATCAGTGGGATGGAGTACCTCTCCTGTGAGAAAAGGCTGGGAGAATTGGGATTGTTCAGTCTGGAAAAGAGAAGGTCTTGGGGAGACCTAATTGTTGCCTTCCAGTGCCTGAAGACAACTTACAGGAAAGATGGGGCAAGACTATTCACAAGAGGATGTAGAGACAAGACAAGGGGCAATGGCTGTAACCTGAAAGAGAGTAGGTTTAGATTAGATTTTAGGAAAAAAATCTTTACTATGAGGGTGGTGAGGCACTGGAACAGGTTGCCCGGGGAAGTTGTGGACGCTCCATTCCTGGAAGTGTTCAAGGCCAGTTTGGATGGGGCAACCTGGTCTAGTACAGAGTGGCCCTGCACACGGCAGGGCTGGTTGGAGTTAGATGATCTTCAAGGTCCCTTCCAACACAAACAATTCTATGATTCTATGATTGTATTACAGAGAAATTATTTCTCCTCTTTTCAAAGAAGAAAATCTGGAATACTTACACAAACCAAAGGTGTGTAAGGTATGAATTATTACCTTAAAAAACAAAGCAACCTGATCTCTAATCTGTTTGAAAATACAATGTCACCAGCTAAAGAGTAATATTGTAAATCACTGAAAGTATAATTTGGATCTGAATTTGCATGGCATTTCTGATATTCAGCTTTTGCATCAATAGCATTTGTAATGTCTCACTGGTACATTAATGAACCTGATGACATGCTGTTCTATTTTATTCTGTTTAAAACTATTATTCCTTCTTTCACAAACATTTCACGATTTGTTAGAACCAAACTAAAGTGCCTTAATGGGATCTGCCTACCAAGTGACTCCTTGCTGGGCTGCCTTGCAATCCTTGTGCTGCATGTAATATGTGGAGATATTGAGGCAGAACCTTATGTTCTCACGTGATTGTCATCTGGAACTACTTACCAGTGTCCATGGAGTGGCTTCTGTGATTGCCTCTCTGTATCTCAGCTCATATGATGTATGAGCTGTGGGCAGGTCCCACTTTATTATCAATTGGTTTGTGATCTGATAAGCATTTATGTTAGATGGTGACAAGCACTTTCCTAAAATGAGGGATATACAGCTGTTAAAAATGTAAGAGAAGCAGGAAAACTTTGGTAATTATGTCTGTCAAGTGTGGTCTATAAAAATTGAAAGACTTGGCACAGGATACTGAACACTGTAAGACTTAAAAAAACCCTGGAAATGAATAATTACTAAATCTTTATGGTATCAGCAAAATACAGTTGTTCCTCTTGCCTTTCTTTTGTGAATGCTTCTACTGATTTCAGGAACATTCTTTTTCTAAGCAGTTACTAATCAAAATGTCAAAAATATCTGTAATCATGAATTGTATTAAAAATATCCAGAATATCTTTAAATTTCAGTAAGTGCAAATATATTTTCATCTTTCTCTTCAATAAACACAAGGTGGCCAAAAGTCTCCAGTAAAGGTCATAGTAATAATTTGGGTTGTACTGGTAGTAACACCCAGGAGTGGGAAACAGTGGTTTTTCTTGGACCATGATTAGTCTGAGCAGGTGAAGTTTTGGGAAGCTTTTAACATTATTTCAGTGACCAGACAGGTAGGGAATCTTTAAACAAACATCTAAAGGAAATAGTAAATAGGGCTGTTTTTTTCATATCTTCCTTGTAGCACTGTGTAATAGGTAAATGGCCTTAGAAAATAGTTGAATTTTGAAAAGGTTTCTCAAAATTCTAATGCCCTATATCATGGATTCTTTAGGTGCACAGTGCTGAGTCAATCTGCTCTTTGGAAACCAATATAAAGAAATTCAGAAAAACATCAAAGAGAGCACAAAAATCTGGTTAAGTACACAAATATTACTATATATTTTTCTGGATATGAATATTAAATATTCCAGCAAAATATTTAAAGTAAAACCCTCCTCCTGTAAAAGCTGATAGACTTCTGTTACTATTTCATTTAAGGAAGTCAAACTGCATTTTAGGTCTCTGAATCAGTAAAAATAATGAGAGTATTTTGGGAGCTGAAATTTCGGAAATAATATTTAAAGACTACAGTTTTAGCTGAGCACTGCAGTAACACAACTTGTGAAGATGCTGTACCTGCTTTGCTTGGTAAAACTGAAATGTTCTTTCCTTTTGCACAGGTGTCATGGGCATAATTCACTGCTATCCAAATGGATGCAAATCTCTCAATGTAGAGATTCTTTCGTTCTATTGTGATGAAAGGCAATGATGTGTTTCGTTGAAAAAGTTTTCGTATCTTGTTCCTTCAGAGAAAAGGAAGCAGAATGAAAAACATTTCATTGGATTATAGTTCCTTCCCTGCCCAAGAAAGCGACATTATAGCAATTGATAGTTCTCCAGATACTTCTACACGTAATTCCACATCTGGAAACTTGAAGGTTCACCTTGAGCAGCTTGAAACAGCAAGATTAATTCCAGCACCCCAGTAACTCCAGCAAATTTAAACATGCAAATCCTTGCGTTGTGTGGTGGAGAACTGTTGAATTCCTTAAACTTGTAAGGCGTAGCATGATACAACAAGATGCATATGACCTTCTTTTGTACTTACAGTGGGATATATAGGGCATTTTGAAGGTATAAAATTAGGTTAGAAATTACTTCATAAAGCCTTGCCACCTATCTCAGGGGCACACAAATTCCTTTTGAACAGCAAAATTTCCCAGTTACATGAATCTAAATTACCATGAAGTTATGAAAAAGCTCTTATGAGTTCTATGCCTGTCTTCTGACTTCTGTTCCTGCAAAGCATCAGAGTTTGACAGAGATATTTAAATGTCACCTGAGTCCTCAGCCATGTAGATTTCTCCTGGTATACCTAATGCACACAACACAGGAAGTCCAAGAGTTTTAATGCCTTACATACAACTTTGCTGCCTATTTTTTTTCCCTGTCTCTCTCATTTAGTCTCTGCCACACACAGGACAAATTTTTCCAAGGTTAAAATTGTGCAAGTTCAATGTTCTTAAAGAGATGGGCTAGCATATTAATTGCCTAGCTATGCATTTCAAGTATTAAATTACGCACATCAATATTTAATAACTGAAAAAAACTACTTGAAGGTTTTCCTGTCTTCTGCTTCAGACTAGCTGTGAATCAGCAATTAAAATTTCAAAGCATGATTTTGAATTCTTGGTTGGAACTTTTCTGTGGGAGTGTTTATCTTTAATATTTTTCTTCCTGACAACTAAGTCATAAGGAGCAAGGACAAGGAACAATTACAATGTCAAACTGATGTTACATGCAGGAAGGGGTGATGCCCTCTTCTAGGCAAGCTAAAAGTCCTTTCAAGTGTGGGTTTGTTTTTTTTTCTTTTAACCCAATAGAGGAGGAGATTGGAAGTTTGTCTTCAAGACCACCGGGTGGAAGCCCAGGAAACTGAGGTTAAAGTCCTGACTCTGACTTGGAAACATCAACATCTCTGCCAGGGAATTTTCTCCCTCTTCCCCCACTGACCTCCTCTTTCATTCTTTTTTTCTGCCTTGTCTGTTCATGACATCAACCCTGCAGCCTGGGAACAGCACAGTCTGGTTTTGGCTTAGGACTTTAAGAGCAACTAGCTTACATGTATTTTATCTGATAACATCTCTACAGAAACAGAGCTGTTTCACAGATGTTTCTGCCCTTCCAAAAAATTGTGACTCTTTAAAGTCCCAAGAGGCAAGACAGCAAATGCAGTGGGATTTGGTACTTCTTGCAAGCTGGTGCCTGCTGCTACCTCCATGAGAAAATACTGAAGATACTGGGGGGAGTAAGCTCAGCCTTGAGGTGGTTGCTTTGCTCCTCTGCAATGTGAAGATGATCACCCTGGGGAATTTCCCAGTGTAGTGATATTTTCTTAGCTTTAGGAGATACTTCTAACCACAGCTCATTTTTAATGACAAGGGGTGGTTTTGCGGCAAAATAATCAGCAATGAATATCAGAATATACCAACGGCATACACTGTTGCAGCCTATGTACCCCATGATATTGTCTCATGGCAAAGATCATGTCTTCTGATCTCACATCTCTGTTTCTGAACATGCCCCTAATCTCATGGGAATTTCCAAACATCTAGATATAAAATGAGGAAATTGAATTTTGTAATGCAGCTGCAACTGAAGACACTGTATTTGAGGTAATCAGCCCAAGATTAACGCTACAAGTTAATTCCATCTGTTAAATCACTACTTGACAATTCAGAATTACCAGAAGGTATGCCACATCTGACATCTCCTTGGGTACACGCTATAGCAAAGTACATAATGCATAAAATAAAAGCTTAAAAGTGTCTGTTTATGTTTGTGTGTTTTAGTTATTTTTTTTTTTACATTGAATACGTCTGTGTTGAATAGACAATGAAAGTCAATAGTTGCAAATAAAGGTAATTCATTAAGGTGATCTTTGGCAATAATGTTTTAAAGAGTGCGCTGGAGGCATGGTAAGATGTATAATGACTTTGTATTGGGTTTTGGGAGCAGGGGAGCAGGTTGCTATAGAGGTGGCTTCTGTGAGAAGCTGCAATAAGCTTTCACCATGTCCAACAAAGCCAGGCTGGCTACAGGACAAACCCACTGCTGACCAAGGCTGAGCCCACCAGCCATGATGGTAGTGCCTCTGGGATAATGTATTTAAAACAAGGTAAAAGCTGCTGCACAGCAGCAGCTGGCAGAGAGGAACGAGAATATGTGAGAGCAGCAGAGAGAAGCCCACGCTGGAGCAGGTTTGCTGGCAGGGCTTATAACCCCATTAGGGACCTGCTTTGGAGCAGGCTCTTCTTGAAGGGCCAGAACCCCATGGAAGGGATCTACACTGGAGCAGTTCATGAAGAACTGCAGCACAGTGAGAAGAATTTATGTTGGAGAAGTTCATGATGGACTGTCTCCTGTGAGAGCATCCGTATGCTGGACCAGCAGAGGAGTCAGAAGAGAAAGAAGTGACAGACACAACATGTGATGGACTGAACACAACCCTATTTCCTGTCCACCCACAATACTGGGGTGGAGGAGGTAGAGAATTCAGGAGAAAAGTTAAGCCCAGTAAGAAGGAAAGCATGAGGAGGGGCAGGGAGGAAGAAGGTGTTTCAAATTGTAGCTGTATTTCTCATTACTCTACTCTGATTTGAATGTTAATAAATTAAAATCATTTTCCAAAGTCAGGTCTGCTTTGCCCATGACGGTAATTGCTGAGTGATCTATTCCCGTCCTTATCTCAACTCATGCACCTTTGTAGCATTTTCTGTGCCCTGTTGGGCGAGGAGGGGAGGGATAGAACAGCTTTTGTGATGTCTAGCCAAGATCAACCTACCACTCTCGTACCAAGCTGTCACAAATCAATAGGTATTGATTAGAAATGATGAAAGATATTGACCAGCATTGTGTAACAACTTATAACATGATGAAATATACTGGAGCAAAACTCTGGCAGATGGGAATCACATCTAACAGCAATAAGAGCTTTTTGTTTTCTGAGATTACTTTTCAGACTTACCATTTTAAGTATATGGTATAATTAACTGTATTTGGAGCACTAGGTAAGGGCAGCCAGGTACAGGTTAGATCCCCACTTAGTTCTTTGTAGCACACCAATTCATTGTCCCAATCTGGAAGATGAAAACATGTGCACTGCAAAAGACCTATCACAGACAGCCATTAACTGACTCAAAGGACTGTGAGCAACAAAACCAAATACAAACCAGGCTAGAACTGATCGACTAGACCCCAGAATTGCATCAAAACCATCAGCCATCACTACCTGAAGTTCAGAACAACACATTATTGCTGGATAAAACCAATATTACTTTCATGCTGCCTGCTCTATAAATACTGCATTATAAAACAGGAGGAGCATAAGTTTATGTACAAAATTTCTTGTTACTAATTTTTTAAAGAGAGGTATGAGGCTTATTTTGCATCTGAACATAACCTTTTTTCAGCTGATGTGAAATTTAACACTGATAACCTTATTAAAAGAACTTGTTTTTTGTCTTTAGCGGTTAAGCTTACTTCAGTATTTCAAAAATGTCTTATCAGAAATGGTAATGCTAAAATATGACTGTTCTTCTTCTGCTTTGTGTCATTTGTGTCTGAACTATTAGTTCAGAAGAATCAGTCATGGTGTTTCAAAGTACCACCTGAAAGACTTTTTTTTCAGATTTTTTTTTTGTTGCTGTTGTTGTTCAGAAAAGTCGACGAGGATGTCAACAGGCATGGGATGCTTAAGGTGAATTTTTCCTGATAAGTAGAGTCACACATCCTTCATACCTGTTAGGTTTAACAAGTTGCCAATAGGCCCATCAATCTTGAATAAGAATGTATTGCTATGTGATAAGTAAATATGCGTATGTCTGGAGTTAGTGTTGTAGCATAGTTACGGTAGCTCATAACCTAGGTTATGAGATAAACGATCAGTTCTCTTTTCCTAATTTCTTCCTACAACCTGACTTACAGAGTATCCTCAGCAGTCTTTTCATCATTGAGATGACAGATGCCTATTCAAGTTAAAAGATCTTTTGGGAAAAAAGTGTGTCAAATGAGTATAGCACTGACTTTAATACCCTCACCTTATGACACTTCTTTTCTCGTATTAAACAAATAATGCTTTTCTAATAAAGTTATGCTGCATCAGTTCAAGTGTGTACAGGTTCCTTTCAAGGAAGGTGGAGGTCATGTCTTCCTTGTTTCCATAGCAATGTGAAAAATTACAGAATTCTTTGCTTTTCTAGTCTGGCCACCAAACCACATCTTGACCTCCTCACCCATGAACATGGTATCTGTCAACAGCAGGGAAAACAGCAACAATTCTCACATTCTTCTCCTTTTTACTCTGAATTAAACCTTACACTTACTTAGTGTTTGTTTATTGTTGTTTTGAAGAAACACCTGAAAACAAAACCTTTTTGAACTGCTGTAATACTTCATGTCAATACATGGGTAATATACTGCTCCTGAAACTATTTGAAATAACAGTTCTATTAACTCAGATCCATGTGGTGTCTACAATGTTATAGATCTGTCTTTGCTTACAGAGGAACAGAGGTTGTATTGTTCCTCAGGTTTAAAGTTTTACAAACCCTCCCTGTCTTTCTCTGTGAGATTATGGTATTAGAGCAGACAATGAAAAATAGTAGATTTCATGTGTGGAAATAGTGTATTAGCTCAACTAACACCCCAGTGCCTCACCCCACTCCCAAGATACTGAAGTTCTACATTACTTTCTCCAGATGAATATAATGAATCTTACGAACTTTCATTTTCTCTCGTCCTGTTTGTGGATATTAGTGTCTGCATGCACATTCATTTTTATTCTAATGCTTTCTTTGTTTTACTGTACTGCTCCACCTTAACATGTATATTATTAATTCTTCCCAGACCTAGCATACTATCGCTGTATAATGACTGTGCTCCAAGGACTATGCAAAGAAAGAAAAAATTTTCTTTGTTCTAAAGAAAATGCAGTTCAGTTTCTCCACTAAAAAAACCCCCAAACCAACAAACAAACCAAACCCCCAAAGCCTCACCTTTAATTTTTTTCAGTCAAGACCTTTCTGTTTTTTTTCCTGTGCATCTGGTGTTCTCACTAATGATTTAGTGGAGCATAGTCTGGCAGGTTAATTGCAAGGACTAGAAAATTATCCATGGCTAATTTCAGAAAAACATAGTCCTCCTGCAGATGTCTTACCCAGCGTCACTGTGTACTCAAGAATCTGTCATCTCTGCTGTTTGTTAGCAAGCAGGATGTTTCTGCCTACAATAAATCCAGCACAAAGTACATCAGATGACCACCCACTGCTTTGTAATACTCGCTATTAAAATGTGTAGCACTGTTCCTTTTTGCCAGCATCAGTAATTTCTCAGTTAAATGGAGAGCAGATACCCGCCACACATAAACACGGCAGGTCCGCGGTCTTTTGAAACGGCGGCTATTTGCGACGCGCTGGGTGGGCTTTCACTCAGAGTGTGCGGGTTAGCCCCTGCCATCACGCAGACACAGCTGCCCGTGCTGCCCTGGCCGGGTTTTCCCTTCGGGAAAGGCGGGCGTTTCCTCAGGGGCGATGCCTCCGAGCGCCGGGGGCTCCGGCGGGCGGCGTCCGCCAGGCGGCGCGCGGGGCGGGCGGGAGCCCTCAGAGGCCGCGCGGGGCCCGCAGCAGCCGCCGCGGCCGCGGGAGCCCGAGCACCGCGCCGGGCCCGTGCGTTCCACCCACCTGGCAGCTGCCGGCAGAACGGAGAGTCCAAGTCTGTGCAGCGGCAGGAGTCTGGGCAGCACAAAAAGAAAGAAAGAAAGAAAAAAAAGGTTGTTGATCAAGGCAATCGCGAAAGAAATGGTAAAAATGTTGCTGCTGGTTGCTTCTCCTACAAACGGAATTTAATTCGGTCATGATTTTGTTCATATGGCCTCATCCTTGAGTAGCATTAAGAATTTTTACCGTTCATAAGAGGCAGCAAGTTGTGCAGTATATGAAAACTCACCTCTAACAATTAAAAGGATAGCTGCAAGCAGGGAGTTCTTCATCTTCTCTGTAAAGAAGCATAATGATTACCATCAACATTACGCTGTCTTCAGTCTATTTTTCACACTTCCTCTTCAAACTTCCTATTCATTCTAACACCTATACTGCTACTGACTGAACACAAGTAGTAAGTTTATTAATGAAAATGCGAGAGACATTTGAGTTCTGTGTTATTAATTATACTTACAAAATCCTAACAATCCTTCTGGAAAACAGGAACTCTCCACCCTGGTTTTTGTAAGCGCTCACAGTTAGATTCTTGACAGTGTCTGCAGGATCAGCAGTGCAAACTGAATTAAGCTTGCATAGGTACTTCAAACTCCTTCGAAAACCCTAACTAATTTCTCACTGCAAATTAGAGATATTCGTGTCAGTAAAAAGGAAGTCAAGGTGTTTGACTGAGTCTAATATGAATTCTTGGATACTGTAAAATTAATAGCAGCAGAAGACCCACACCTGTCTTCACTTTCTAACTGCTTTCCTCTTTCAATATGATTTCACCACTGCAAAGATGCTATATCTACATTGTTGGTACCTACACTGGGGCCCTAATGCAGACAAAAATCACCATTAATTTGGTGAACATTCTGAACACAGAAGCCAGCAGAGCCATAATAGCTGTTACTGTTAGAACTGTTACTGTTACAGTAAAGGGAAATTTTCAGGAAATTTTGCTACTGTGGGAAATTTCCCTTCTGGGCTTAGACAGCTGCTGTCAGATATCAGATTCAGGCCCACCTGGAGATAGGCAAATTATTAACTTATCTTGGCAACCATTTTAGGTTGAGTATTGAATAGGAAAAAGACATCTGTTTAAAATTAATCATTTTCCTAAAGAGAGAGACATGCTTCTCAGCATGGTCTGCAGTAGGAGTGGGTGACTAATGCAACAACCATGTCTTATCAGATATTATGAAGGGCACAGCCATGAAAAGCAAGTGATCAAGGAATTCTGCTGAGTGCTGCAAGGGCTTTCCTAGTGATAAATTCATTGGGCTTGGGAGTAAGCTCCAAAATGCTGAGGAGTAGCGGATACAATGTGTGCATGCAGGATCACAACCCCTATTATCTGAGAGATCCAAAAATTGGCCTTGACAATGCTTCCAAAAAGGAAGAGTCAAGAGGATAAGGTCAACTGATGATCATAAGGAAAAACTGGTGAGGTACAAATGCATGTCATATGTGACAGATTTTGACAGTGGGGTTGAAGAGCTATAGACTCAGAATAGCGTAGAAGTCAAGAGATGGAGAAAACTTTAAGAGCTATATATATTGGTTTGATGTGCTCAGCATAATCACATTCAAAACAACCTATCCTGAATGAAAACCATATAAGTAACTCAGTCAAGAGCAGGACTGGATTTAGTGTGCACAGAATTAGGACAGAGCATACTGGAGAAAAAGAAACCCAATAAAGCAAGTCCATATCATCTTTGCTGGAGCTCTAGGTCTCAGTATAAATGCCACTGTGGTTTGAAGAAAAAAGTTAATTCTAACAAGCATAGAAAATACATTACCAGTCCAAATAGCAGAGGAGATATAATCTTGAAAACTGGAATTTCACATTTGAGTGGGGCCAAATTTTTAACTATAGCTCAGCTATCAAGTTACTATAGTAACCTTTTAATGTGTAACAAAAGATATATTATTATATTTGAGGTAAATTTTGCATAGAACCACTTTTTCAAGTGTTTAGTATTTCAGCTTTTTCACTATGAAGTTCTGTCAGAATTGTAAATGCCTGATGTTTTCCTGTTAATTCAGATGAGGATAAATTATGACATCTTCTGTGATATGCTTTAAAGTGCAGAATGACTGTAGGATACTTCCAGCCTTATTTAATTTGTGACCTAAATGTATTTTCAAACCTGGGTTTATGCATCACTCTAGATAAGGTTTTCCGTGAGTGCTTTCCCCTGTCATTTCCTTTTATAAGCTCTGCAGTAAAAGAGATGGCAGGCTCCTGGTCACCCCAGAATGCAGTCTCGAAATAAATGAACCTTTCCATTTAGACTGTATTAGATAATGTAAATTAATAGAAACCCCACAGCATCCTTCTCTGTTGCCCAACATTATCTGTTAACTCTAGCTCTTCAAAAGGAAAACAAACTCTGAAGACAGGTGGGCTCAGCCAGCAAAATGCCACTGGCCCCCTTCTCCTGTGGAGCTACAGCTCTTGTAGCTCATCACAGGAGGATTGGTCAAGCCATGAGCTTCTGACTACATGTTTTGCAGGTCAGCCATGTGCCCATGAATGCTAATGAACCAGAAAGGGTCTGAAATTTTGTTTATTTGGAGTTCTAAACATGTCCCAAGACAGTTTGGGCTATGTGTAACCAGCAACCTTGTTAAAGTGCACTCAGGTCCTGGTGGGTAGCCAAAGCAGAATATAGACTGCAGAGATAATGCATCAGGAAAGGAATATTGCCTTTCTATTTGAAGTCTCACCTTGTATGAAGTGCAAACTGGTGAGGTCTTCATTGTCTCCTGTTTGAATCAGGATGTGTTTTTGCTAGCTTGCTGTTTCTCCAATAAACAGTTCAAACTCACTACAGGTGATCTGTTTCAGGCATATTGTAACAAATCCAATATTGCAGCAATTTCAAATTCAGGTTTTGCCACTGAATAGTCCATGCTGAGCTCTTGTATCTTTCTTTTGGATTTCCTTTAGGATCTAATGTAGAGTCACATTATTTTTCACAAATTATTTCCCGTACAACTCTGCTTCCAATAAGCAGATGTCCACTTCTGTAAAAGATCTGAGAGGTTTTTACAGAGTGGCTTTGTTTTCCAGAGAAATACATGAATATCTGAATACAATGAGCAAATATCATATGATCTTTGGGGAAAGAAAAATTCCCATTCAGCCTTCAGCTGCACCCCCTGGGGGAAATTTGTTATGTTAGGGAGAGTGTCTACTATGCACACTTTCATCCTTTCTGTGTTCAAGTTACATTATGAAACAGCTTATTTTTCAAACAATTCTGTATTGTCTTAAGGAAAATCACATTTTTTTACCCTAACACATTGGCTAGGTAGAGGCCATCAAAAGTTTCAATGAGAGATCTGCCCTGGAGGTTTAAAAACTTCCAATTACAGATGAAGCATAAATGTGCCTGAATAGACTAGACACTCAACACAGAATGCAAAAAACTCCCAGAGATTTATATATTTGGGTGAAGATTCCTTCGAAGAAACACAAAAAATTAAGACAAATATCGACTAAATTCTGGTTATACTAGAGTAGATCTGGGGTCTCACCAGTGCCACATCATTGACAGTGATGTGATGCAGAGTTTTGCCTAGTGTGTCAGCTAGAATATTTATGAGAGTTGGTATGATCAGATGAGGCTGTCAACTTATCTTTACTACAGCATCACAGTTAGTGCTACAGGCTTGTTTGTGTGATCATGGGAGGAAATTATCTCTGTGGTAGCTCACACCAGTAGTTTGAAAACAGAGTTCAACATACACATGATGGCTGAGCTGTGTGCAGAACCAGTGTCTTAAGTATTGTGATTTAGAACCAGAGTCTTTAGTACTGGGATTTGACTTGGAAACAAGACCTTTACTTCTGCTAGATCACCTTGGACCACATCTTACTTATCAGTTTTAGTAGCCTCTGACTGCTCTGAAAATACAGTCTAAGAATCTGCTTCCATTTACCTTCATTATCTCCTCCTGTGTAGCCAAGAGGAGAATCAAGGATCATCCTTAACTTTCAAGACTTTATTAAATGCTTATTAGTGTTTTTAATACCTAAGTGGATGACAAAGAATATAAGCCTTCTTCTCTACTATCCTGTTTGGTTTACCTAGTGGGCTTGCAACTGCTGTAGGGGAGTTATTTTGGGATATGTGGTGTGGAACGAAAGAGAATTTGACAAAAGCTTGCCTGTGCTCTTCCCATACACAATTTTGGGTGTAATCTTCATCTTTTTCAAGTCTACAGGAAGACTGGACTGTTTGTTTTTATGTGGTTTTGTTCGGCCCTTTTTCTTAATGCCTGCTTTTTTAATCTCTGAGGCAAGGAGATATAAATATCTTAGTTACCTTTCTTTTTCTTTTTTCCCGTGGGATTGATCCTGGACAAAGAAATGCTTGCCAGTGAAACCCAACTATTCTAGAAGGCATGTTTGGAGAAAGTCCAGGAAAGCAGTACAAAGAAGCTCACCTAGCACAAGGCAAAACGTGAATTTTTCAGGGTAGTGTTCTGTCTTCATGGTATTTTATCCCACCTTTTCCACTTTAGTAACAGTGAATGTATTTGCATTGTTAGTTTTAGATTTTCTCCATTATAATTTTTGTCTCAGAATTTTATACAGCATAACTGGTCTGCCAAGTCATTAGCTTTTCCTAATTCAAATGTTTTCAAGCGTATTTCCTGGCTTGGAACAAAGTAATTTAAAAACAGTAACTATGGTTAACTGAATTATGAGAGTCTACATGTATACTCACCTTTGGCTTTACTACTCTTGGTCATTTTATTTTTCCTTCAGCTATTATTATGCAATAGATAACTTGGAGGAATTTTTTTTCATTCAATTATTTATCAAATATTTTTTAATATCAATTTTTTTCATTCAATTATTTATCAAAAATTGTTTCAGTCATCTTAAAATAATTCACAAATAGCTATTTGACTTTCATGCATAGAATAGAAAGCCAGGGAGGGGTTAGATTTGCCAAACTGAGATAACAGTGTCATGGTTCTCATTAGCCCCTCTATATTCCAGAGCTCAGTGATTCCAGCGATTGCCCAGAAGGTGGGATCCCTCAAACTTAGTTTGACTACAGATGGGCCTTGCATATGACACTAACCACTGTTGTTTAGGACATCTTGGCAGGGCCTGTTTTGAACTCCCCATCAAGATTATTCTTGCTTTATATCAATAACAATTGATGTACAAAAATCTCTTGAATGAGGATTTGCATCTAGTGAGCCACATCTCATTTAAGCTTTCTAACTATTAATCTGAAGCATCACATTACAGCAGGAGTCTCCAAAGAGTGCTCCTACCTGAAACATGTGACTATCCTAGTAGTTAAGGTATATTTCTGACAGCTGAGAAATTCTGATTTATGGTTGGCTTGCATAAGAATACAGATCTGAGCTAAATATTTTTGCATCTTCTAATCCATTGCCCTGCCAATAGATTACTTGCATAACTGTGAATATGGCTTCTTTTAATTATTGCCTGTCTGCCCATAAACTCTGTAAACTTGTAGATTTCTTGGTTTTTTCGTAATGCAGTGTGAATGTTCCTGTTCACTCTTAGCCTCCATCTTAGATTTGCTGCTAGGAACACATAAATACTAGGAGTGTTGTTGTAATACAAAAATGCTGCTAGCAAGGATTTTCTTGCTATTTCTAAGCCCGTGAGAGACTTTTCTCTCTCACAGAAGAGGTAACAGAGTTCTCTAAACAATCAAACACCTGCAGCCTTGAGAAGTCTTGTTTATAGTACAGTAGAAAAATATTTTGACAATGGATGTTTTAGGATTTTAGCCAATCACCCCAAGGGGTGGCTGATCCTTTGTCCAATTAGACTATGAAGAAAAAAGTCTATAAAAGAGTTTGTAAAATAATTAAATTAATCAATCTTGCTGCACAATTCCTGCCTGCTGGATCTTCTCTCCTCCTCCCTAAAGCTGCAGGACACGGTAAAATACCCTAGGCTTGCAGTAATATGTCATGGCTGCCTGAAGTTTCTGCTCTGCTAGCAAGGGTAAAACTTCTTGAAAATTCTTTTGTGAACTGAACTTGTTCCATCTTAAGGGTAGATAGTTTTTTTTAACCTTATATCTCATACAAGAGACTGCCCCTGAATTTAGTAATCCCGGTTGAGAGCTCCTTCTTTAAAATATTTTCTTTTGTCTCCCATAGTGATTACCAGCCTGTGTTTTTCTAGATTTAAACAAGTTACTCTTTTTCAGTCTATTATCACATGAATAAGGTTCTATTTCCCCTGTTACCTCGGGGTACAGTTTGGATTCCCTGAGATTTTGCTGCTAATGAAAAGAGAAACACCTGTTTAGGCTGTTGCCCCTATTTTATGTCTCTTTGGCCAAGGGTGCTTTCATTTCTGAGTTGCTGAAGTGTGTTTCAGTGGTTAGCCACGGAGTGTAACAGCCTGGGTCCAAACTGGCAGGTGTTTTTAATTTTAACAGTTTTTGGACTTCCTGTCACAGACACTGAATTGGATGCTGAAGAGTGGAATGGCACTGAGAGGTCCAAGTTTGCAAGTGCACCACCAGGACTTAGAGAAGAGGGAGGGCTGGCATGGGGCATTTGCAGCATAAGCATCTGCAGGCTGACACCATGCAGCAGCACGATCCATCTCTGTGGTGCTGTTGCAGATGGAACCCTAAAAAAAACGTGCAGGCAATCCCCTGCTGTTTAACCAATATCAATAAAATGTACTGCTGTCTTGGTTTGAAAGACAGGTGTCTGCTAAGGAAGGCAGGAGCCTCCCTTGGAATGGTAGATGCAACCCCCCCCCCCCCCTTCCCTCTGAGTTATTATAATTTTGAAATCAAGGGGCTTTCAGGCAAAGATATGAGGAACAGAAATAACAGTTCTTTACTATTATATATCTATATGTGTATAACCAGTCAAACAAACAACAATAACTCTGGCAGTAACAGCAAACAATCACAAACCCAGTGCCAGCCTTCTCGGCTGTCAGGCCCTTTCCCCTCGGGTGCAGTTCCACTCGCAGCCGGCAGGGGCGCTGGCGGCTCCCGGTGAGCAGGGCAGGTGCGATGGTTCCCCCGCGGCTGCAGGGGGCGCTCCGGAGCGAGCTCAGGGAGCACGCGGCACCGGTGCCCTGGGATCCCGGGAAGGGATGGAACAAAGGCTGCACAAACCCCTGGGCAGCCGATCCCGGTGTCCGGCCGGACCCTCGGGAGCAGCAGGCTGGAATGGCAGGGACGAGCACAAATCCTGGGTGGCAGACAAGATGTATCCAAACTCAGGAGCTGTGGTGGGAACCCCCCAGAGGTCTGGGCAGGCAGGGTACAGTGGGGCTACTGAGTAGCAAAGGCTCGAAGCAACGACGGGGACAGGGTGGCCACAGCCCGGCTCCCAACTGGAGCTGGGAAGGCAGGCTTGGGATCCTGGGGTTTCTCTGGTAGGAGGAAAGCAGTTGAAGAAGCAGCCTTCCTCTCCGTCCAAACTGGGAACTGAGTGCCCACAAATGTAGGTGAAAGAGAGGCACCCCCTCTCTCTATGGCCAGGTCCTTTGTTTTCCTTAAGCACTCAGCAATTAGTCCCCCTGGCAACACGTATGGAGAAAATTCCTTTACGAGAAAAAGAAAAAAAAAACAGGAGGAGAACTAAAACCCCAACAGTTGTGATTAAAAAATCAAGAAACATACAGATCCTAAGGGATGTCTTAACAAAAAAAGAAACACTTCAAGCAAAGGTGCTGATAATTCCTTATGATGTCGTAACGCCAAAATGACCTCTGCAAATTTCCCTCTCCTGTTTTGAAGAATGCAAAACTTTCTTAGCTCTTTCCAGTTGAGAATGTTTAATTAAAACATTTTCTTGTTTTCTGAGGAAAAAAAAATGAACTTAGACCTGTCAAATGGTGACAGACTTACTTAATGAGTTCTCAGCATAAGCCTTAAAACAATGTGATAGGGGACATGCCGAAAGTGGCTGCATGAAAGTGAAAGTCTACATAATTACCATGATGTAAGTTCCTGTCTTTCATCAAGGAAGGGAAAGGTTGTTGTCTCAGTTTTAGAGACACTCACTCCAGAGTGTTTCGTCCAAAGGGAAAAGGGCCTCCCCTTTTCCTCCACCAATAAGACAAGTGGCTCACAGCAAGCGGAAGTGGAAAAAAACAAACTGTTTATTAACACCAAACAAAAGCAAGGTAAAACACGGGAAAAAAACCCCTCAAAATACAGCAAATGCCTGGAGAGGGAACAGAGACACGGGCTCGGACCAGCCGGGGCCACCCTGCGGCCCTGCTGGGGCCAGCCCACAGGCTCCCTGGACCGGCAAGTAGAGAAGGGAGGCAGTGAGGCAGGGGTGGAAGGGAAGGGAAGGCAAAAAGACAAGACAAACCAACATTACCTTTTTCCCACTAACCGGAACAAAAAAGAAACCCAAAGAGCAGCACAGCGCTCCCCACGCGCTCCCTCCCGAGCCCCGCCGAACCCCAGAGCCCCTGAGCTGTTGGGCTCAGCCGTTCAACTGCCCTGTGCCCGGATCCCGTGGCCCCGCCGCCCGGGTCCATCTTAGAGAAACAGCGTCCTTGGGCATTGAGAGGACAGTTAAAGAATAAAGTGGCTTCATAACCTCACCCCGGGACAGTTGTGGAGGGAGCATGACAGGAAAATAGGAATAATATTAAGAGTGAAATGACATGTCAAAGAGTAAAACTGAACTGCCAACGGTATAAGCAACCCTGAAGTTTGGGAAATTTGTGTCTAATCTCTGTGGCCTTTTCCTCATTTACATAATGTGCTAGTTTGAAAACAAACCAGTGGGAGGCACCAAGTCAGAATAACAATTTAATGGAAATTAAAG
>NW_024581096.1:1911848-1985898 GCF_017639235.1 Corvus kubaryi | reverse complement strand
TTAACAGCTGATGGGGATGGTAATAGAATACACTGCAACCCAGGACACATAATGAATAGACAACAATGGTTTAGACCTCAGTTTCCTCCTCAGGCACTGGCCCTTGGCAATGAAAGAGTAGCTGATCAATATGGGGACTTGACGAGGATCTGAGAAATATATGAAGGACAGGCCTTCCAGGTTACAGAAGGGATTGCTGCAAGATGGTGTGGAACTGCACTCAAGAGAAAATGCTTAATCATAGCTTTGAACTCCCAGACCTGGCCTATCGGCAAAGCAAGAGCAATAGCGAGCAGTGAGCTGGGCTGCATGTGGGTCTCTTATTTGATCTTTCCATTCTTTCTGAGTACTTAGAGGTAGATTGATACAGAACATAAAGCATAAGCACAGAAAAGAGATATCTTTTCCCAGTATAACAATGCAAGTATTAAAGGATATGATTCTCTGTCACATATGGCTGCATACATAGGCAAAGCAAATGCTGCCACTCAGGGGTCATATACTTTGCAGTGCTTCAGAACAAGGGCCATTCATACTTGAGATACATTTGTTTGAGAGATTTGCTTTGGTTTTGGGGTTATAAGAGAAATATGAATGCAATCTGGTCCCTCTATATAACATCCTGTCTTTCATCAAAGCAGGGCCTTGAAGAACAGGGGACTTCTTCCTGACATGTGGGAAAAGCAGTTGTTGGCAGTCTTTAAGTGTTGTGTCATGTAAACAGCCTTGTGGTGTCATGCCCCACCTACCACAGGAGCTTGCTCTGCTACGGGAAGGAGACACATAGACTCTGAATGGAGGAAAGACAGAGATGGCTTGTTTTGACAAGACCTTGTTTTGCAGAAGATATGCAGAAGAGAAAAACTGCTTTATTTGACCCAACCTACTGTGACCATCACTTTGGTAGTAAAAGAAATAGGAGAACTAGTTCCATTCTTAGCTGTAAGTTCTGTTTTCTAGAAGTGAAACAAAGTGAAAGAACTCTTTCATTCAGGAAGAGACAATATTGCAATAAACAGAGAACAATTCTATTTAATTTATCCCTTTTGTCTCAGGTTCTTAAATGAAGGAAGGGGGCTTCTGAGTTACCAGTTCCAGTACTGTTGAAGGCATTTGCAATCAATATGTTTGTAAACTGGTCAGTCTCCACCTTAAAACTGATTGGTTTTGATAGGTACTACTCCTTAGGGAAAGCTTTTTTCATAACTCTGCATCTCTGAGAGCTATTTGTGAGAAAGCATTTGAGCATCTAGTTTGTTTTATATTTTGGAGTAATTTGAAGGCAAAATTATAAAGGAATCTACAAATGACTTTTTGTTCTTCCTTTCTAGAAGGAAAGGAAGCACCTTTCATTGCAGAGGAATACAATTTTGCAAGACACCTTTATGTTCAATCTCTTGTCTTTGGAGTCATTGTGGCAATGACCCTTTGTTTCCATGTTTAATGACTGTTCGGAGGTCAGCAATATTCTCTTTAAACACAACAGACTATCTAGATGATAAAAAGAATTTGAAGCACCTTTTCATGCAATCATTCCATCACACAGCTCAATAAAGAAAGTTTGGATTTCCTTAATTTTATTATACTACATTACAAGTGACATCACACATGCATAGCACAAGAGGCATTCACAATTCAATGATTTTTACTGTGTGTAATGGCCTTTAATGCTATCTCTTAGTAAGCATGGACAGGTAGCAAAATGCAAAATCTAACTCATGTTCAATATTTCGTAACAGCTCTTGATGGCTCTTGATGACCCTCTGCCACTGTTTTCCTCGGTCCTTTCCTATCTGTGGTTATTGAAGTATCTAGGATTTTTCACTGACTAGGAAATCATCAGCATTAACACTAAATATGACTTAAGATATGTCCATGGTCACAGAATCAGAATCATACGGTCAGAGAATCATAGAATGGGTTGGGTTGGAATGGACCTTAAAGACCATCTAGTTCCAACCTCCCTACCATGGGCAGGGACACCTTCCACTAGTCCAGGTTGCTCAAAGACCCATCCAACCTGGCCTTGAACACTTCCAGGGATGGAGAATCCACAACTTCTCTGGGCAACCTATTCAAGTGTTTCACCACCCTCACAGTGAAGACTTTCTTCCTAGTATCCAATCTAAACCTACTCTGTTTCTGTTTAAGGCCCAAGTAAGACATGGTGAATGGAAGGGAGTATTGTCAGCTTGTTCTAAAAAGCCATGGTCCAGGCACTGCATACCAGTTAGTCATGGGGCTGGGGCTGTTGTTGCCAAAGTTCAAATAGTTGTATGGTTATCAGCTCTTCTCTAGTGATGCCGCTTTGGGTGGAATGTAGATCTTGTCCCTCTATCTTCCCCTTAAATATTTTTTCCATGCAAAACCTGAATTCAAAGCCTGTGAAGGCTGCTTTAACTTGGCTGTGCCTCATGGTGACACAAATCCAGTAATGCCTTTTTGCTTAACTGAGTTTCTGAATCATGAAGAGCAAGAAAAAAATAAGACACACATCACAGATCTGAAACTCTGATAAGTTTCTGAGTAGTGTTGAGTAGGCTTTGTACATCTTTGTACATCAAGTTCTCACTTATGGTACTGGATAAGCTTATCACAAAAAAGGAAGCCGTTAACAGAGGGAAAAAATCCAAGAAAGGTCACATTTCTTTACATAACTTTCTTACAACTTATTTAAAGGAGAGGGGTTTTTCAATTCAAGTAATTTTAAAAGTGAAAATTATAGTGCAAGCCAGAAGCTATTAATGTGCATCCTGTACTAGTTAGTCTGTTCACCTCAAGGAAGTTTATCTTCAGAGATCAAAAGACTCAGAAATATTTTCTCTCACGTCACGTTCCATGCTTTAAAGAGCAAATCTCAAAGTTAAAGGAGATTCTGATACTCTTGGTGAAATATCTCTTTTGAGGCTCTAGGGAGTTTGATGGAACCATCGCTGTCTTTGTAAAAGTATAGGCATAAGGTGGAAGATTTGATATTTGCTGTAGCTTTAAATGTGCAAATCAAACCAACAACATTTTCCTGATTGTTATTAACTCATTTCAAAAGGGATAAATACAGTGAGACATTTCTAAGTTACTTACAAGATCCAGATTTTTTTTGTTTGAGAATGCCTTTTCAGAGACCACTGCACAATGAAGCTGTGGGATTCCAATTGCTGCTGGTAAATAAAGGCACTTAACTACCTTTGCATGTAGCAGGCTATTATTCACAGTGCCAATTACAGGAAACAGTAGTGTTTTGAATAGTCGTGTTGTAGTTTAAACACTTCATGTTGGTCTGAAATTTTTCATCTGCAGCAGTCTAGTTTGTATAACCCTGTGTCCACATACTACAGGTTGAAGAGCTTCTTGAAAGTAGTTTTTTTTGGTGGAAAAATATTTCATTTATCTTATCTTCCCTAGAAAATACTAGAAAATAATTTTTTGGAATAGAAAAATCCAAACTGATACACTTTTCTAATACATATTTCCTTAGATAAAACCATATTTATTCTCTAAGTAGACATGAATAGGTTATTATTTGAACTCACAGAAATGTTCTCTGTTTTTTAATAACCAATCAAAAAAAATTTTTGAAAATTCTTATGAAAAAGCTAAAATGAAAGAACATTCCAGCTCAGAGGAGCTTGACAGTCCTGGCACTCTGAAGAGTGACAGCCAAGAGCTGAAGTAGAAGGCAGGTCATACAGAGCCAGCAGGGTGTCTTCCTCTTCAGATTTTGGATACTGTTAGTTTTTGTGCTCCTGTCCTCCTTCACTCCCCTTTCAAGGAAGGCTAGGCAAAGCTGGTGCACTTCCACAAAATGTTCTTACGTGTTAACATTTTTCAGAGAAAAAGTGCTGTCAAAAATTCCTCATCCATCTCTATATCTAAGTCTATTCGTGGTTTATATTGTATAACAATAATGTAATAATTTACATAATTGAATTGCTCATAAAGGCTATTATGACTGAATTTCCCAGACACATAGTTACTGAATTGCTTCAACAACAAAAACATAAAGCCACTGTGGAGATTAATAAAGCTATCAAACCTGAGCTGGAGTTCTGCAGCCAATGGAATTTTTCAATTTGGCTGCAACAAATGAATAATAATGAAATTATTCATTATTATTCAATAAATGAAATTATGCTGACATTTTCAAATCTGGTTTCCTGACGCCAGGCACACAGTCCTTAGGCAGACAGCTATACAGTCCCAGCCTTGAGTGACTTATTGCTTTGGAAAATCAGTGCCACAGCTGTCAAATTAAGGATTTCATGACTGCAGAAGCCCAAGATTGAAAAAGTAGGCTTTGCTACTTAAGCCTGCAAGGATTCATCCTGTGTACAACTCCAGGTATTTCACAGCCAAAAGCAATGATGTATTTTGAGTAGCCCCCTCCATCCACAATGCTCATGGAGATGCTGGAGGCCAAGGGCAGGGCCCAGATGTGGAAAACCCAACAAGTCTCCCCTTGGCTGTATCTTCAAACACACTTTTTTTGTCAGGCTGTGGAATGTGTTGGGGCAAGGAGCCAGCCAAGATTCCTTGCTCTGAGGGCAGTGAGCCATGGACTCTTCACCCAGCCGGGATGGGGGTGACCCCACATCTCGGTGAGGGGCTTGGATTTTGTGTTTATTACCTCACAGTGACACCTGCTGGAAAAGGAGCTTCATTCAGGCAAGGAAGATTATTTTTCTTATGAATTACACATCCACCGGATGCCAGGAACAGGATATTATGTGAGGCAAAGATCATAGAAAGACTAGCACAAGTGAAAAATACCATCAGAACATGAAAAAACTTCTCTAAAAAATTAGAGAACAGCACTGCAATCTTGTAAAGCAGCCTGTTGCAATTTCCTGAAGACATGTACTGGCTGACCATAGTTTTACACCCGAAGTCCAGCATCATTTGAGTCCCAGAGCAGACTTCGGAGGAATGTGCTGTTTCTCTGCGCAGTGATTTCTGACGATGCTGAAGTCCTCTTCCAGTCATCTAGTGAGGTTTAATCAATGTATGGAACATGTTTTTCTCCCATTCCCATACTTTAGGAAACCATTCTTTCATTTGTAAAAGGCATAATTCTCTCTTGGAAGTCCTTGTGGACTCTCTCAGCTTCCCAAGAGATTCAGAAAGCAAAAGGAAGGTAGGGAGGAAATCTGCCGCCGGGCATTCAGAGAAGCTATTCTTCTAACATAGGCGTGTAACATTTAACAAACCAAGACTGAAAGGGCTTCTCCCACTCAGGAAAATACCACTAGGTGTCACTAAATTCCAAGGATTGTCAGTACTGGTCCTAAGACGTACGTCAAAGGGAAAGCACTGTGCATATTTCCTACATACACTGCTTTATTTCTATGCCTTTTTGCAGTGAGCAAAGTGTGAGGTCATTTTAGCTTTTAGCAAGATTTGCATTTGTTTTGGGAAATACCCCTGGCTTCCAAGTGGCACACATAAACCTTCAGCTTTCCGATTTTAATGGATTTTTTTTTTTTATATAGAGCATGGGTGAAATAATCTTGGCCTGTATAAGCTGTTAAATTCTACATGTTTGAATTTGAGAGGAGCTATTTTAGTCTCAGGATTAAAATAATGACAGTGTTTTTTCTGGTTTTCCAGCCATCTGGACTCAGAGAGGTTGCACTCAGTGGAATTCTCATCAGCATCTCATGTAGTCAAAGTAAAACCTGACCCAACTGTATTTGCTTTCAGAATAATTTTGTATGTGTACATACAACACATAAAGAAGTGTTAAAACTAAGGCTACCAATGAAGCTGCAAACACAGCTTTGTCCAAACATCCTGTAAATTTTAGAGCAAGCATGAGGGGGACCAACATTTTTGTAAGTTTAGTTTCTCTCTCATGCTGAGTTGTGATTTCATTAAGCAGTAAGGGAGGACACAGAGACAAAGCAGATTTTGAGTACAGTGGCCTAACTGATTTTGACAGGTGTATCAGAGGTCTTCCAGCAACCTCCTAAAGCCAACTCTGCTCACTTTCCTGCCTCAGTGATTGTCTGATCTTTCTTCAGAAAGGAAGGATATGGAATCAGGATGTGATTGTGAACAACCAGAAAGCAGGATTTATCAGCACACAGTATGTAACTACATCTGCCTTTAGTGTGTGCAAAATGTCTCAGTAACAGGGATTTCTGCTGGAGCTACTGACGCATGGCCCTGGGCAGAGCTCTGTAAGGCAGAGCTTCCTTAAGCTGGCAGTGCTTTTCCTGGGGAAAGCTCTGAAGATATTTGTGTTTCTTAATTTGGTGCCAAAGGCAGGATGCAAGTGTGTGCTGGAAAAAGGAAATAACAAAGTGAAAAGTGAATACCCATTCCTTCTACTGAAGGAAAAAAGCTCTGCAAGGGAAAAAGTAGCATTTGTGTCTATTGGTAATGACTGATATGCATGCAAGGAAATTGTGCTGAGATTACCTGCTCATCTTTTGTTCTTTGTCACATGACAGGAATATTTTCTGAGTTTCTTTTTTGCCAAAAGTAATTTTTAAAAAATACATATATTCCAATAGTTTAAGCTCTCCTCCTTTTAGGAAGAAAATCTCCTTCTAGAATCCCATATTTTATAATTACTGTTTTCTCTGACAGGGGGTGATAAGAGTAAGCCTCTCATTGCTCTGATCGCTTAGTTTGCCTGTGCTCGCATCCCCACTCAGACACATTAATTTTGAACTTCAATGTAGTCTTCTCATGCACAGAGCAGTAAAATTCTTTCTGGCACATTTTTTTCCATGTAGAAAATGAAGATGACTTATCTCATGTACCTCATGTTTTAAGGTTTAATACACGAATGTTTGCAGAGTGTATTGAAGATGAAAAGCAGTATATTGTAAGCAGTACCTTCTACTACTTCAATCACAGAAGGAGCATTAGTGCTTTTCCTCATCCCTCAAATAAACAGCAGTGCTATTCCTTCCTAGGCATCCATCAAAAATACATCTATAAAACAGGAAGAAAAATAATTATAAGGCATCATAAATAAACAAATACAGAACTAAATTATTGTAAGATGACAAAAATCATGACTGAAATCTCTCTCACCGGCTTCTTTTGATCTCCTCGAGGCTCATTAAATTATGGGCGGCAGACCCTGCTTCCGTATTAGAGAAAGAAGCTAAAGTGCTGCTTACGTGCAAGCAGAAGTTTCAAAGGTAATGAGGCTTGGGACCAGTAGACCAGAAGGTATAGTTTGATTTGCATGCATTTTCCACCTCCCCTGCTGCTTATTTGCATAGTTCGTCATTTTCCAGACAGCTCAGAAATCCTCAGCTGATTTGTTAATATTTGCACAGTGCTCATAAGCATTACCGATAGTCTTCAGGTACACGGGGAAAAAAAGCACAGGCCCAGTGAACTTCCAATCAAATTACTTGAGTTGTGACACTCTCGTTTTCATCTGCTCCTTATCCTGGATGAGCATCAAAGATTTTCCATAGCAACTGTGAATGATAAATTCACAAAAATGGGTTCTAAATTCAAAGCCTATAATTGAAAGGAAGTAGTGAAGTTCCGCTTCCTTGGGATAGAGACATCCTCTATTTTTCTGTGGATATCCTGGTTTACTTTTCTTTCTCTTGTTTCTGTTGGCTTTTTCTTTTTTTTTTTTTCTTTGTATTCCTTTGCTGAATAGGGTTGAGGTATGCTACAAATCAAATATCTGTGTAAGGACTGATGTGGAATTGTCTCAGCAGATATGCTAAAAGCAAAATAGCATATCTAAAAGCAAAATTGGCTTCCAATTGCCTTTGCCTAACATTTGCTACATGCTGTGCTAATTAGCTTTGTGGGCCAGTGCTCCACATAAGCACTGATAGAAGTGAGATCCCCTGCACCTGGAATGGACTTGAATGGCAAGGAACACTTGCAGATTTGAGCCCTTTATTATGGACAAGAAGTAGTATTTTAATGCATCTTCAAAAAGGGGAAGAAAATTATTTTAACATCTTACATAAGGTAAAAGAGACAAGCAAATTCTAACCCCATAAGCAGCCTACATTACAACCAAGTTCATTATCAAGTGCTTTGTAATACGTTCTTCTCTTTGCTCTGATGCCTAACAATTCTTCTTTCTCAGGAAGGTTGACTTAAACAAGGATACACCAAATGACACACTGGGGTGTCATAAATGACTGCTACAGACTGATTGCTGCTACGTGTCCACTACATCCTCCAGCGCAGAATGCGAGGACTTGCTGTTGTGGTGAGCAGCTGTGCCCATGTCAGCCCATCCTGCTGTGTGGCATCACTGCTCACAGGTACATGGCAAGCATCTGTGCATAGTGCAACCTAAAATGACTTCCCACCATACTACTCCTTTGGTAAAGGAAAGTAATCAAGAAATGTGCAAAGCAGATTAATTTAGTCCTTGTTTTTATTGTCAGTGACTTTTTATATGCTGTTGAAAGTCTGTGAAGGAGTTTCTAATGGCAGAGGGAGTTACAATGAGACAGGAAAGGGTGAAGAGAGCTGTTCACCCCTGCACAGCAATACTAGTATGGAAGATTTTTGTGTAAACTGTATCCTCTCTTTGAATATAAGCCCCTGCTGAGACTGAATCCTAACTGGGACAAAAGCACAGCACAAGGAAACTGATACTACTTAAATCTGTGCTAGATTACTTTCTTCCTCTTTCCTTTCTACGGTTTAAGGAGTCAACAGTAAGCATATCATGTTCCCCGTATGCAGCACTTCTATAAAGAGAACAACATTTCCTTAAAATCTGCAAAGGAACTCCTGAGCATATGTTGTTATCAACAAAGTTTTTGACAATAAACAAGAAGCAAAATAGAAAATAAATTTTTGAGCAGCATTTCTACAGGTTTATTCAAAGCTCATAGTGAAATGACAGTGCCTCCTATTAAGCCAAATCACAAAGAATCTGTGAAATCAAAGACACAGCTATGAAACATATAATCAGCTGGTAAAATAGAAAAAAAAAATCATGCTTGGAGATGAACATTTTGCTTTATAAAGACAGCAACCAGCAGCTGCAAATAGGGAAACAAAAAGGCATTATCTTCTGTTTCCAAACAGTATTTGTGCAGAGGGGCCTGAGATATGAAAACATTTACAGTTTCCCTTTCTAAAAAATTGTGTTTTGACACAAAGCACAAATTAAAAATAGTATGCAGATAATAGCTAGGAGATTTTAACAGTGAGGTGCTACGACAACTTCCTAACCTCCTCAGTAGTAGCTGCTGCTGATAGAGAGGAGCATGTGGTTTGCTGCATGACGTCGTGGGATATCAGCTGGTTTTCTCTTCAGCATTAGTCCCCTCAGTGATGAGCCGGGGCAATCAGAAGCCTGTTTGAATAAAGGAAAAGAAGAATATCAAAAGGCAGATTGGAATTGGTATTCAAATGAATACCGTGAAATCTCAAAGTGAGATTACCAGAGTAATGATAACACAGTTGTCTCAAAAAGAAGGCTGTTATTTTAAGAAATGAAATTTCACCAAAAAAAAAAGAATAAAGAAATCAGCCCGACCAAAACCATGACTGTCAGATGGAAGGGAAATCTTTAATATGAAACACTTCTTTACCTACTGTTGTGAAATTGGCAAATACATTTGAGAAAATTTTTATCCTTATCCAAATATATATCCTAATTTTTACATATATCAAAAAAATCTAAAATAAACAGATTCAGAATTTTATATTTTCTCCAGAACCTCAGATCAAAACACCAAAGGAATTTTTTTCATTGATGTTACTTAAAATAATTTTAGATTTATACTTGTGAATGAAAAAATACAAGAAGCATGTAATGTAAATAAGCAAGATGATTGGTTTATTATCTTTGCTATTTGGTTACAAAAAGATTAGAGTATTTGCTTTTATTTAGTTTGAGTAAAATGCTGTCTGTTCTTCTGTGGTTTGCAACAAAGGCTAGGTAGTTTGCAGGAGAGTGAAAGAACAAATGAGAGTGTAATGTAATGTGTCTGCAGCTTCTCAGGTGCTGAGAAAGTAACCAGAACATAAGGGCCTGTATGGAACTAATCTTTAACATTCCTTTCCTACAGTGTTGGTACCAAGCTGTGTTACAGTCAAAAGTGCAAGCCAATGGGATTGCTGTGTTACTGTATAGGTCTCTTGAAATGTCAACTTTCTTTCCGGCAAGGTAAATGAGCTTTTAGTTGTCTTCAGTATTTTTTCTTGGTAGATTATTAACTTTGAAAATACCTTTGTCCATCAATTCTAGTTTTTGGAGGAAAATTGGAGATGCTTTTGAATATTTAGTGGTGAATGAACCGCAATGAATTCCTCAGATGCTGGGAGAAAGCTGAATATTGACTATACCTGCCAGCAGGCATGCCATATACCTGCTGTATGGGAATATGTGTATGTAGTGTTAGTTTTCTGGTTTTCATTTAAAAAAGAGGAAAATTTTGTGATGCTTTTTGGGCTGTTCCTGTCCATGGATTACAGCTTAATTAATACTTTCTTAGTGGTTGCTAGGAGTCAGAACAGTGTGACCCTGAAAAAAAAAATTATCTGTTTGTTTTACTTAAATGATGCATGCATCTGTTGGATGATATTCAAAACATGTTTTTACACTTCGAAGCTAAATCTGAAATGAGTCGCAAAAAGAGCTAGTGCTGAGTTGCTAGCTGTGTAGTTTATTTCAGAAGAAATTCCTCCCCTCTGTCTACCAGTACGTGCCTCACTTTGTTTGAATAGAGCATCCTGTGCTCCTGCTTTCAGAGCCACATAGAGAGTCATATTTTGTAAACCCATAGAAACAGCTGTCCAACAGAATTCTTTGTCTTTCTAAGCTTCACTTGACTGTCACTGTTATTTCTCTAGTGGAAAACTCATATTTTTTTCTGTTTTAACCCATTTCTTTTACTGAAAGAACAAAAAAAGACCAGCATTTTTGTTCCTTTTGAAGTTGCCCTCAGAGCGAAATATGACCTTCTGCTTCACAATCAGAACATCTGAGAAACTTCTCCCATTGATGTTAGCACATCCCAGTGACCAGATGAGTTGTCTCAGACTGACATGTGTTTTTGCTTCTGTGTGTGATTTATCCCTTCTTTATCCAGAGAAATAGTCCATATCAGCATCAATGCCTTTTGGGGCTCACATGGTACCTTCCTGCTCTACAACGAAGATGCTTCTGCTATAAAACTCCATTCCTGACAGGTGACACATCTGCACAAAGAACCCGACCCATCAAACTGCTGTATGCCTGAACTGTGCAAATTCCAAGGCTAGATAAGATATGTGTAAGATCTTAATTTATTCTAAAAAATGCAAATTCTTGTGTTCCTTCTGCTTCAAGTACCTCTATCTCTTTATGCCTCAGATGCTGTTTGTCCTCTTTCTCCTGCATATATGGTACCCACATCCTACCTTCCCAAACAACATAACATATTGAAGGACTGACAGGGTGACTTCTGGGTACCAGTGAAAGAGTGGAATGTCTGCCCTTGAATTGCTCTGCTAAAAGGAAATATTTTCTATGTAAATCCCCCAACCCTCATAGACTATCTTTGTTGCATTTGGCTGAAGAGAAAGAAAAGTTTGCCCTGCAAAAAAGGGAAATGGAAGGACACTAGCTGCAAGAACATAATGATTTTGTTATTTTAATTGCAAGCATAATGATTTCATTATTTTAATTGCAAGCATCTTGATGAGGTGCTGACAGAACTGGAGAATCTGTTCTTTAAAATGTTTACCAGCAGACAGTTGAAAACAGCTAACTGTATGGGAATGTGTATGTTTTGGCCTTTTTTTCTAAACAAAATTTGCAGCTGTGCATCCTGACCTGCTTCAGGAGGGTAGCAGTTCACAGGCCATCAGCTGAGCAGCACAGAGAATGATACAGCTCTGAGTGATGTGATCTTGAGAAAGTGCTAAGCCTGTGCACATTTCTGTGCTCAATGGCTCTTTCACTCGTAAAAAAAAGATGGAATATTTTACATGTGTAGTCATATTGCTGACTGTGGATTATTGCTGTGGATGTGACCAGTGTCTTCTGTAGTTTTCCATGTTTGCGTGCCAGCACGCACCTGAACCTTGACAAATACAGATGAAAACAAGGTGTTGCAAACAAGTAAAGGAGCCTTCATGTATTACTGCTATTTACAGTTTTATTCAGTGTACAAAGTTATTGTGCAAAATCCACATTCAGAAAAACACTGTCAAGGAAGTGCCTTGACACAATTACTCGAATGGATCAGTTCTGCTTGTTCCTGCAACCTTATCCAGTTGACAGACACAAATGGACTGAAAACCCAGCTTTGTTATGTAGATGGGTTATTGACAATTTCTTGAATAAAACAAAAGAGATTCTGCAATCATTAGACTTTCATAAAGATTCAGCTAATTTACATCACGGTTACTGAATATTAGTCTTGCTTTCTTCATGTAGTATTAAATCAACAGCTTGCTCAGAAATAATAGCTGAGACAGGGAATGAGTAGGTCCCTTGTGTGCACACAGTGATGGTTACCTGAGTGATGCTTAGGGTAATGCACATCTCATGGTACAGCACGATTTGACTTCTTTTGTGGAAGATGAACAAGTGTCTTCATCTCAATTCTCTGAGGTCACAGTTTTTTGCCTGACTTTCATCCAGTCAGAAAAGTATGGTTAATAGTCAGATCTCTTAATTTGAATCAGATTGATCAGATGAATCAGATTAATAACTTGCTCTATGTTCTGTAAAGATCATGATTGTTTTTGTAGTACAAACATCCATAGAGGGTCACTTTTCCCTCCACAACTTTTGTTGTAACTTGAACAAAACTTGCAGTGCCATCTAAATAGGTAAAAAATATTCGGGTATTTGCTTTTTTAAAAAAATCATGTCTACTACACAATGTATTATCCTGTTAAACTTCTACACTTGCTCTGGAAATTTAAAAATATATTTTTGATCTGCTGTAGCTGATTCATGTACCTTTCATAGGGTACTTGGCAACAAAGCAAATCAATTTGTAATAAGAAACCACTGCAATATTAGTTCAGAGACACATACTAGAAAAACATCACAAAGCACGTAACAGGTAGGCTCCAGTCACTAATTCTTAATTGCTACCTAGGGGAAAAAAAAATCAATTTTTTGTAAAAGTTCAGTAAACCTGCAGTCTAGTTTAACACGTGAATTTTAATTAAATATGTTGCTTGACCAAATGAGTGCACCAGAAATGCTGATGATTTTAAATCCTTCTTCTGTGCTTGCCTGTATTAGGAAGAGTGAAACATACCACACTCACCATCTTAGAAAAGAGTTATCTCACATGAGCCACCCCTCCAGGGACACACAGTCTGGTGGCTCAGATCTCATTGCAGTATCTCACCATTGACACTTCCTCAGACAAACAAGTGACACCAGCTGGACTTGCTATCATTGCTGTGCCATATTCTGCCTTTAGAGGTTTCACACTGCAAACAACCCTGAGCCACATTCTCTGGACTTCCTGTGGTCAAAGCAGGAGTATTCAGGAGACATAAAAACATGTGCTCAGGTCCTTCTGAAGTTAGTAGAGTATCAGTGTATGTTGAAGTGCTTTGTGGAAAATGTATGGAATTAGTTTTGAACTTAAAATTTCATTACTGAGTTATTGAACGGAGCTTTTGTAAGCAGACTATATAAGTGGAAGCTGAGGTAGCCTTGACAGCAGAACTTGTATTGGGATGACTCTGCTAATGTTTCATATGGCACCACAGCTGACCTCCATGGAACCATAGGTCAGTTGATTTTAGTACCTGAAGCAGCTGTCATCTCACCTTTGACTGCAAAGAAATGGACTCATAACCAGAGAATCATAGAATGGGTTGGGTTGGAAGGGTCACAGTGAGCAGGGACACCTTCACCTAGGTCAGATTGCTCACAGCCTCATCCAACCTGACCTTGAATGTTTCCAGGAATGGGGCATCCACCCTCTTACTGGACAACCCGGTCCAGTGTTTCATCACCCTCATTCATAAAAATGCTTTTTTTTAAATATCTAGTCTGAATCTACCATCTTCTAACTTAAAACCATTACCCCTTGCCCTGTCACAACAAGCTCTACTAAAAAACCTGTCCCCATCTTTCTTACGAGCATTCTGCTAAGTACCAGAAGGCCACAGAAGGTGTTCCCAGAGTCTTTCATTCTTCAGGCTGAACAACCCCAGGTCTCTCAGCCTGTCCTCACAGGAAAGGTGCTCCAGTCCTCTGATCATTTTTGTGGCCCTTCACTGGACCTGCTCCAACAGGTCCACATGTTTCCTGTTCTGGAGTCCCAGAGCTGGATTCAGAACTCCAGGAGGGGTCTCACCAGAGTAAAGGGACAGAATCACCTCCTTTTACCTGCTGGTCATATTTCTTTTGATGCATTATGTCACTGATGAACATATTAAACTGTATGGGTCTGAAGATGAATAACAAGGTAGATAAAATTATATTGTATAATTTTTGGCCACTTCTACTTAATGAACCAAGAAGATTCTTTCAGTGGCATGTACCCTAGCTTACATCTCAAAAAAAAAAAAAAAAAAAAAAAAAAGTCAGTGGGCACCATATTCTGTTTAGCAAATTCTCAAGTGTAAGCAGTATTTATCTTATCTCTAATTTATGTGCATATGGCATAATCCTTTTTTCTTTCTTTCTTTCCCTTGAATGAATTTCCCTAACTGATCCTGTGGAGCAGAGATTACTCCATAGTAGAACTTTCCTCCTCCACCATTGTGCTAAATAAATTGAAGGGAATGGCTGTGATACTCTCTGATTACCAATGAAGGAAAGAAGTTATTTTGGCAAATCTAATTTTGAAACCTATGTCTTCTATGAGCAGAATAAATTCTTATGTAAATAATGTGTTGTATTCATTATATATATGCTTTAAGAAAGCCATAGGGAATTTCCTACTTAAAATCACAATGAAATTTACCAGATATGAAGAGCTGCACTATGCTAGCATTTCTGGAAGATGCTATTTTCCAGGGCCCTGCAGTGTGAACTGGTGCAGATTTTGTAAGTATTATTATAAATTAGTTTTCAGCTGCAAAAATAAAACCTTGTGTTCAAGTACTTATCCTGGAGCTTGTTATGTTAGCTAATTTTAAAAGCAGGTTGAAGTAGGAAATCACATAACAAGGAGATAAAATATCTTGTATATAACTCACAATGCGGAAAAAACCCAACCCATTGTAACAAGCAGATGTTCATAATTTTCAATGAAACAGTTTTAAAAAAAGATAATTTGGATTTGGTTCTTTTTAATAAAGGAATCCACATGCGACTCTTAGATCTGTTTAAAAAACACCCTATCATTGCAAATGTTATTTCTGTGCACAGCATTCCCTGTTTTCACTGTGATCTTTCCTTTTCACAAGGGTGGAAATAAAGAAGTAATTGCTCTGTGCATTACTTCCATGACCCTCCTGATGGTAGGGTCTAGTCCTCTGCCTGGGCTCCTCTGAGCTGCTGCCATATTAGTAATTTCCAATGTGAAGCCAAAGCAGCAGTTGTAGGAGTTTTTAAGTCTGTGCGGCTTCTTCAAATCCACTGAATCCAGGTTTACATTTCCTTTCCAAGCAGGGGAGTCTTGTGTTCTTGCCAAGACTTGTTACAGCTTCATTTTCATGACTAGGCAAGGATAACAAGACACTTGAAATAGCATTCTCCGTGTCTGATACACACACTTTAAGAAAAATCACTCACCTGACAGTTGGCTATCTGACACTCTTCTAAGAAAATAATAGATCCTGTTTCAGGATCTTCCTGTTCTGAATCTGCGTACAGTGTAAATAACTGCATAAAGTGCTCATGAACTGTGAACTCATGAGTGTGTGTTTGTGCATCAGAACTTCTGTGAATAGTGTTTTGTTCAAACCAGTGTTCAAATGTCCAAATCTTCATAATCTCAGGAGTGTGGAATATAAACTCCACTAAGCGAAGCAAATGTTGGCTAAGTAATATGAGCTATCTCCAGGGTAGAAGCACGAGAGACAATATATCCAAGTAAAACAGATCTTTCCTTCATGAACAGTGCCACATTGCATCTTGCTTTAGGCCATGTAGCACAGTCTCACAACTACACTTTTTGCCCTGGTAATTTGCCAGTATCCTTTACCCATATGCACTCAGTTGCACTAGGTGTTCAAGTGACCTACAAGGCTTTTGAAGCCTTGCACTTTGCATACATACTTTACAGAAAGATGAAACTATAGTCTTGAGAGCATTAGGGAAACACTGTCAGATGGAGATGGAACTGCTGCACAGAGGCATGAGGTGAACAAAGGAGTTTAAGCATATGCATGACTCGTTTCAGCAATAGCTGTTCTTGCTGTCAAAGTTGTATGGGGAGGATTTAGTACATTTTCTACTAAATCTGTCTTCTGTAATATTAATATCATGGAGTGTCTGCACTGGAGGTTACTAAGAGATTCCAAGATTGGTAAGTGAGGGAACAGTGAATACCTTTTATCCTATTGAATAAAATACCAAGACAGACTTGAAAATACTGCAGTCCTCAGAGAGTCCATTGCATCTGTAAATAGAGAATATGGTAGTACCACAACCTGAGAAAAAAACCTTAGAAAGAACTAAGGACTCTATTTTCCATAGCCGCATTTTGCAACTCAGCCCAAAGAGGCACACAGGGAGAAGAAGGTGAATTTCAGAAAGCAAAGAAGAAGAGTAAGTTTTCATAGATACATTTGGTAAAAGACCTTCAAATCCTAAGGCAGAGGGCCATGGACAGAGGAGCAAGTTGCTACATCCCCATTTTAGCATTGAAAATCATGAAAAGTCTTTGGGACTGCATTTCCCACAGAACTAGAAACCATTTGAGTGCTGATGTTGTCAAATGCTAGGACAATGGGGAAACTTTATTAAATTGGTGCCCAGTTGTCAAGTGTTGAGCAGGGCAGAAACAGCTCGTGAATTTTGGAAGCCCTGTTTTGTCCCAATAAGTTAAAACTGGGCACTTAACAATATTGTATAGAATTCTGTACTCTTAAGTAGAGGCATGAACAAGCATAAATTTGCACATCTGTTTAAGGGAATATAATCCCAGTGTTTGTAAGCTAGCATGGCAGAGACGTAGGATTTAACCACTACATACCCACACAAGACCAGGAAGTTGCATATGGCTGATGCAAATTCTGTCATTGCTTCTGTGACTGTATTACAACACAGAAATAACCAAAATAGCTTTAAATTAATGACTTTGGGAAATGCTAGCAATATTGCTATTCATCCAAGTACTCTGATTTAATGGGTGGGTTTTAAATCCTTTGTTGAGCTCTCCACTATAAGAACCTGAATTACCTGCTATAAAACTGATTCGGATATAACTAGCAATGTGGTAGGTACTGTAGAATTGTTCAAAATTGTTGCAGTGGGGATACTGTAACACGATGTACCAAACAAGGAGTCCAGTGGAAAAGAAATATATACGTACAGATTCTTGCTAGATGTTTCAGAGATGTTTATTTCTCCAGCCGCATGGCCGGGGCTCTGCTGAGGAACTGCTCAATCACGGGACCCGAGGGTCCTTGGCCACACAGGGGAACACAAAACAACCAGTGGGGAACGAGGCTGACCAGGGGCAGCGAAACCCCGTGTCTCCCCCAGGGCCCCTCTCCCAGGGCTACATGGGAGGGGGGGAGACCCTGACACAAAATAGTGCTGCTTAGAGATGTTTTATAAACAGATGCACCTGAGAAATTGTTCCTCCTCTCAGGCTGTGTTTGTACAGTGAGGAGGCATTGATGTACTTATCTGCTCTAAGAGCCATACTTCATCTATTTTGAGTTGATGTATACTTCATATCTCTCTGCTATGCCAGTTTATAGTTAATAGTGGCATTTTTCTAGCTCTGCCCTCGTTTGAAAGAACTGTTCAGCAGTCTAACCACACATCCCAGCACAGATGCCAGCAGGAGCCAACAGGACAAGTGTGTGTTTGCAGTAGTGTGATAACTGGCAATGGCAGCTCAGCTGTAGGAAGAGAGATGCAATTCTTCTAAAAATCTTCATTGAGCCACAGCAATGGTCACTGATATGAGAGCTCCCCTTCTCTAGCTGCAGCTACTCCCTGAGAACATGTAGTGCCCTGGAGCAGTCAAGTGTTCCTCAACAGTTTTTGCCTGAGAGATCAGCTACATGGCTTATTCTGCTGTTAAAAGTGTGTTGCACCTCCACATGTTCCCTTCTCACCTTTCAACTATGCTGTTCTCTGTTCCTTTTCAAACTTACTGCTCCCCTTCAGTCATCCCCAGTACAGGTGTCCTCTAGCAAAGTCTGTATTTTGAAATTGCATTTTCTTTTCAGTGGTGGGTTGTGGGTGATTTTGGAAGAACCTAATGTGCTTGTGTTTTACACAACCATTTTCATACAACTCAAGTGATGAGATCCAGCCTGGACTAGGGTTAGATATAGCAACAGCTGTCAAGGCAACAGAATTAAGATTATGAAACACTAAAGATATATGTGAGTTTTATTAATTTTCTCTGCTTTGTATTTTCTTTGCCTCAGTCTCTTGGTTCTTTTACTCAGAGTTTGGATTGAAACACAGGGGACACAGAGTTTATCTTCGTACTCAGATGTTTATTATTTCTTATCTGTAGTACAGCTGCACAGAGTGTGCCTCTAAGTTAACAAGGTGAAAATGGCCCCCCGAGTGTTACCTTCCAAGGTCTTTTAAAGTCCAATCTATCCAATAATGGAATGCCAACTAATTTATTTTTATTTATAATCCAGTAACTAATCATTCATGTTCTGCACTGCGGGTTTTTTGAACCAATACCAGAACACCCAGATGTGTGAAGAAGAAGGGGGAAAGAAGAAGAACTAACCTACACCCAAAATCCTCCATCTTGTTACATATATATATTACTATATCCCATAAACCTAAATTTTCTACATCTCTACATATTGCACCCAGTGATACAACAAACTTCTCCTCAATTACACAGCAACAACCTCAGTGTTATCACGCAGTTTGGGAAGCTTTTCCCAAGGCCTCAGGTCAAATGCAGTGTGCTTCTGAGGATCATTGCCTGTAAGCACTGGAAGACTGAAATTCTCTGAACCCAGGGTTCCAACAAGTTTGATCAGAGCCTGCTTTAAAAGTCAGAATATTAAAAAATGTCATTATAAAATGAATTTCAGGACAGAGCAACATGGTCTAGTGGGTGACATTCCTGACTGTGGTGGAGGCCTTGGAACTAGAAGATCTTTAATGTTCCTTCCAAGCCAAGCCATTCCACGATTTTATGAAGAATCTGGAGCAACAGTGAGGGGAGAAATTAACAGCACACAGCAGCTTATAGTTACTGTAGGCTACTTCAGATACCCAACAACATGGACAAGTCCCAGGCAGGTTCACTAGTCAACCCTTGGCTCTACCCAGCTTCACCAGATGAGGAACCACTGGTCCCACAGGCTGGCTGGCTGAAGGAGCACCTGCTGACACTGCTGCCCATGCTGGGAGGCCAGCAGAGAGCAGAGGACATGAGGGTAGTCCCTGTACACCTGGACAGGTTGTAAATGTCCACTCAGCTGCAAAAGTGACTTGTTCAAAAAGTCAGGGTGTGAACCAGGGAAATAGGCAGCACTGCTATTCAAGGTCTTCCCAAGAGGCATAGGAAGAAAATAGCAGGCAGTCTTGAGTACATCGTTTTGCTGTATAAGTGGAGGCTAGAATTAAAAGCCCTTTTACTCCAATTTCTTTGATATAACACTTATAAATCAGTATAAAGATAGCTGCAAAATTAGTCACAATCTGTAGCAACTGTTACAGAGGTGAGTAGGCAATCATGCCTTAAAAGAGCTATGATTTCCTGACATGTCTCCATAGCCTGATTTGAGTCATTTATTTCCTGAAATCTCAACTTCAGGGAAGGTTGAGTGCACTCTCAGCGCTGAAGGTTAGGATATCTTTTCTATTAGTCCTTTTTATTAATCTTTCTGTACCTGAAGACAAAATGCACAGTATGTGTCTCTGTGCAGAGTTAAAAAAATCTGATTACATTTTGTTTTTTAACCCATCTGGTGCCAGCATTTTGTTGTTGACTGAAGCCTGCTGAAGTGAGAAAGGACAGGAAGAAGGTGGTTGACAAGTACAGGCAACAGGCAATGCCAGTGAAATTTTACAGTACACAGAAATACAGTGAAGAAATTCCTGTACCAGCTATATGATGGGAGGTCAGTGACACAGAGGTGGAGAGAAACTCTTAACTCTGCCATACTTAGAGTAGTCCAACCCAGCCTATGCCCTTCCTTCCTTCCTTGTTATATAATGGAATGCACAACACTGTCCTCCACAGCAGAGCTGGTGTGGATGTTTTCATAGGATCCAAATCTCTGCAGTGTAAATTTGCTGGTTCTCCAGTAACTCCCTTCATGGTGAAATCCCACGGAACATTTGAATTGGAAAATTTGGTTTGTGGGGAAAAAGGGTTGAGCGTGATTTATTTTCCCATGAGTATGAAGAAAACAAGAAAGGCCTGGTCCTCAGTCAGGGAATATGGGGAGCCAAAAGAGTCATAACTGAAAAGGGCCCCATGATTAGATGCATGATGTCCAATCAGGAGAACTCCAATCCAATTAAAATAACATGAAGTTGTCAAAGGACACTTTTGAAGTAAATTAACAACTACTGTAGCCTGGCACCATTCCATGCAGACTGAATTTGCTGATCTCACTGACCCTTAAACGGAAGTAGAATTGTTTTCCAGTGTATTAAAGTGTTTTCCTACAATTGTTGGTCCTAGTGTTCTGTTGCAAGACTCCTCTCTTGTTTTTTCTGAGCAGTGATTCTCCAGTCCCACATCCAGTGGGAGATTATTTTGGATATTTATTTCTAAGTATGGAAGCTGTTGAACAAGCTTTCCAAGATATTTCATCAGCTGACCTCCACATATGTCTCATGTTAGGATGCCAGCATAGTTTTATCCTAGGGCCAGGTAATCCAGTTCCATTTAATATAACTGCTTTTATTCCAACAGCCCCTGCACTAAAAGGAAGCTTGTCTCCACGTCTGACATGAGATGCAATTATTTTCATCTGGGTGAAACTGTACCTGCAAAATGCTAGGTAGGGTGAGGCTCTAACTCACACAGGTTTAAATGAAAAATACCCTGTAGGGTGCCATGCTGCCACTTTCCTTCAGTGCATGGGGTCTCTGCTCTCATGATTTCAGAAAAAGCAACAAAACTTACACTTTGTAGGAACATTGATTGGTCTGATCATTTGTTTTTTTTGTATTATTCATAAGAGCTGACATGGGCAAAAACATTCTACTAGGTGTGACCAGGAAGTAAATTGTGCCTGCCCTCCAGCATGGTCCAGCAATTACTTCCAATAGCAAAACCAGTAAGTTAATCACAGTATTTGCTAACTCAATTTCATTGTTCATATGCTGAATCTTTTCCAGTAGAGTGTTGCCCATTGAAATTGAGAGTTTACATGTTGTTCATTTGAGGCAGGCGTTTCTTCCTGTCAAGAATACTCTAATTAGTATTTTCTAATTAAATTAGGCTTTTTAAAAAGGTTAACCAAGACATTTTAATAGCTTCAGCTCATTTTGATATTCTGAGGACACACTTCAGCTCAGCCACTTGTGACTGAAAAGGATGTTTTTCCAATTAAGAAATCTCTTTTTAAGGGCTTCTCCTAAATGACATCTATTTTACATGAGGATGTGGACTAGAATATAATTTGTTTCCCTGTCTGCACAGTCTCACAGTTCAGCAGGTAGCCCTTTCAAATTGTTTTGTTACAAATTTTTAACCATCATGATAAAATTGTTTACAGTGTCCAACAGACAAAAATAAAGAATAAAAAAATTATTATGAACAGTTAGTTGTAGTCAATCCATGCACAGTTCTTTCTAATTCATAAGGGAAAATTCATTAAGCAGTGTATCTGAGACTTCGAAATACTCCATGTAGTACAGGCTGCCAGAATACAGTTATAGTTCCTTCCATTTTGCCTTTACAAATTGTTCATGGGGTCCCCTAGAGGGATTTGCACTTTATTCTCTTCCATACTGCCCAAGCAAAGAAAAAAAGACAGGAACTATCCCAGGTGGCCTACAGGTAGACAGATGTCAAAACTGTATGGATACCACCAGGTGAGGGGGTTAAAGTTGGAAGAAGGAATCTGAATGGCAGTGATTTGGTATATTTGCAGCATGTTTAGTGAATTCCTTTTAAGTACAAGGAAATAAAAAGAGAAGGAATAAAACATTTAAAGACTGGGAAAACAATATGGCCATTTGGTGTCAGAAGTCAGCTTCTAAACACAGAATGGAAATAGGATTGTGATTGTCCATGAGGGTCCTTGAAGATGAGGACATGCAATTTATTCTTGTTGAAACAGAGAGGAAGTATTGGAAAAATGCAGAGCAGGGAGTGACGTCCACAAGCATCAGACCAAAGACAAAAAGATCTTGTGGCTTTATTTCATTCTTCGCTAGATAGTTGGTAGTAATTATCAGGCCGAAACTATACTATTGATTTCATACACATTTTGAATGGTCAAAATCAGAAAAAAAGCATTTTGTTTGCATTTAATGTTTGAAACTATGTTTTGCTAGTTTAATTGAACACCTTGGAGATGGTTACCCTTACTGAAAGGTGGTGGGATGAATCCCATGACTGGAGTGTGGCTGTCAATGGCTACAGGCTGGTCAGAAGGGACAGGCAAGGCAGGAGGGAAAGAGGGATTGCCCTCTAGATCAAGAAATGGTAATCACCTGTCACTTGGGAAATTTTCATGAACACTGTCTTTAGCAGAAAAAAAAATGAATTACTCAAATCACATTAAGTACCCTAATTTAACTGTAGATGACAAAATAACTTTTAAGAACCATTTGCCTGTTTAACTAAGCTTAAGGAGAATGGATATTGTGTTTACATGGGTTTGTCTTACATTTTAAAAAACAAATATTCCACATTGAAATATTCTGTGACACTGCTGTACTATGGAAGGTAATATTTTGAGAGACATTAACTGAGATGGGGAACAAAAAATCAAAATTTTATTTTGTTGTATCTCTGTGTGATTTGGTTCTGTACCACAGCTCAAATTGTGTTCAGTAGAAAGGAAAGAGAATGGAGGAACTCCTTGACAGGACTAAGGAGAAAGAAATGCTGTCCAAAAATCTCCATTAACCTAAAAAGCATAAAATGATCAGATTCATGAGGTAGTTGTTAGCTGACTTTGGAATCAGCAGTGCCTGGAACTGATTATTTCTGGCTCTGTCAGAAGGTCTAGCTGCAGTGAACTGAATTACTATAGATGGTTTCAAGGGATAAGGAAAGATAAATGAGCCAAACGAAAAAGCCTGCAGGAAATTAAATGAAAACACAGATCATGTGCTCTAACACAAGATCACTGCTAAAACTGAGTGCAAGGGAAATAATGAATTCATTAGAACAAACACATGGCATTAAATGTTGCTGCATCCAAATAATTTTTGACATAATTTTCCCCTATAGAGTAAGAAGAGGTGGTGACACTGTACATACAAACTTCTATCCTGTTTCAACTTCGAAGCATATTTAATCTTTTGTGTGCTAATCAGACAAGATTGCACATCAGAATGCAAAGGAAGATTGCACAAGCAATTGCACATCAGAATGCAAAGAAAGTCAGGCAATGATCTCTGAATAACGTTGTTCTTTATTATTTTTTGAAATAAAGTATGTCCATTTGCTTTTTCTAGCTTTGCTATGTAGCAGAAAATCTCTGACATATTTCTGTGAAGGATGGAAACAATTTTGTTGAAAATACTGGCACTAAATGGCAGAAATTGTTAATCCAAGACAATATATGCATAATAAGAATACTAGGAATAAAAGTGCCACAAGCTCATAAGCTGCTAAAATGGAGAAGAATACATGAGGCAGTGCATGTAAAGTGTATTATCTAACCATCTGGTACAAAATCCTTATTTAAAGAGTTGGAGGTCAAAGTACCTGATGTAGCTAAGCCTTCTGCAAATTGGCGATATGACATGAAAGGTGAGAAGAGAGCTTGTTGACACCTTGGTCTCTTAATTAAAAAAAGGTTCTAGTCACTGATTTTCATTATAGACGTATTTAGTACATTATAAACTCCTTTTAGAACTCACTCTTAAGTCTAGTAGGCAGTTAGGCACCCCAAACTTTCTAATGTAATCATTAACTTGCTCATTAATGGGGAAGCTCTTATTGACCATAAAAACATATAAAAACATATCTATGAACTTTGCACCCTTCTTACTCAGCTTATTGCATTCAGTGTGCCCCCATGACTGAAGGGATAAGAGAGGATTTCACAGGTAATAGGAATAATCTATGGAGCTGACCCCATTTCTTTCGCCCAGCTGACTTGGACACAGCTGTCTGCACTACACAGAGGATACAGAGTAAAGGAAGTTACATCAGATAGAAGGGATGAATAAATGTATCTCCTCTTTCATAATTTTAAATAATGTGTAACAATCAGATCTATCACCCCAATAAGGCTGTTAAATTTTTTTTTCTTTCTCTCTCCTGGTTTTGGATTAAAGCATCAAAAAGTGTTGGGATCCAATCCAGGACTTTGGACAAGATGACCCAGAGGTCCCCTTCAACCTCAGCTGTTCAGGGAGTCTGGCTTTCTTTGGCAGTCAGGAATGTCATCTTTGTGTAATACTCCCAGACAGTGAGATAACAGAAAGAGAAAATGGCATTAATGGGTGTCATGTCTGGTGCGCCAACTCTGATTTCCCTCAGGTGATGTTGGTACCGAAGTGTGCCAGGCCTGGGAGATGTGTAGCCCTCATCTGCACCTCTTCTACATCTCTTGCCAGCTGGATACAGCTAGACTAGATTGAGGAGAGAGCAGATAATCTCACATAATAAATATATGATAAGAAATATATCAGCGTCAGAAAAGATTTTGGAATATGGGAGATGTGGGTGAAAGCAAAATACTATCAAATAAAGGGAATATATAAGCAATTTCGCCCCAGAATTTCTGTACCCTTAAGAGTAGCTCTTCAATTTCTTTCAAAAACTATGCCTTTACACTGCTGTGATTTAAAAAGCAAAATAGGCACAATTTTTTTTCTTATTATAAGTATAAGGAAAAGTAAAATTAATTGTCCAAATATGCCACAGGAATTCCGTATCTTCTACCAGGCGCAAAGTGGTCTCCTGCATTCAACACTTTAACATACATCTGTTTTTCTGTGAGTAATTGAGGGAAGGAGTGATTAGGATCTGTTGGTGAAATCGTGATGATGATAAATGATGATCACTAATTATGATGGGTCTTTCCATGAGAAGATCTATTAATGCTAATATGACTTCCTTCTATTTCCTGCAAAGGAAATCCAGCTCCTTCTATCAAAAAGTCATCTGATAATTTCCTGTATCGGGAGCCTAACAAGAGCTGCCTGTTCCCCCTGTTAGTGTATGTATGAGGGAGTTTTTCTGACCCTTGACATCGCTCAGTTGATTAACTGGAAAACAAAAGAGGGGATGGACAACTGAATGTCTAATTATCCTCAGCAATTTAGAGCAAGTCTATTTGCAGCACATTTAGCTTATAGCAGATGTTGTTCAAGGATGTTTATTTGAATGTGATGAGCAACTTATTACACCATTCACTTGTTCCGTGAAGTGTTTTGCCTCGTATTACCAGCATATTTCAGCATTTGTATGGTTCCCATTGTGGTATTGAGGGTTATAGAAATCTCACAAGTAATGACTTTTTTAGTTTTTTGTGGGCTGATTCTCATCTGTTATTTTCCCTTTTCTCAGACCTTTTGTTAAACTGAAGTAAATGAAGTAACTGCAGGTGTTCAGAGCAACTTTAAGTTTGCTATTCGTAAATAAACTTGTGTGTCTCTTTGCTTCCAATAAACAGCAACTGAAGACACAAAAGCCTAAACACAATAGACATCTTCTTATTAATTAAATTCCATCTGAGATGACATTTATCTAAATCTAGGAATTATAGCAGTTGAAGAAAAATTACTGGGGATTAGATTTTTGGAAAAGTGAAGCATTTTCATGTTCAGAAGTGAAGGAAACCGTATTCAGCAAAACCTAGATTGCCTGTAGCACTGAGCAGTTATATTAACCAGCCTTTAACTACCTAAAAAGCTGACATTTCTGTGTAGAGAAGATATCTTAAGACATTACTTTGTTGAAACTCCGTGATTCTCCATTGCTCTTCTGAGGAGTGGAGAAGGTCCCACTGGCAGGGCTTGTTCCAGTCATTTTTTTCTGCCAGAGCTGGTGGCAGGCCATATCCACAGCTTGCTGCTAGAGTCAGGGTTGGATTAAATCCTAATAGTAGAATCATAGAGTCATTTAGGTTTGAGATAATCAAGTCCAACCGCTAACCCAGTGCTGCCAAGCCCATCACTAGACCATGTCCCCAGGTGCCAAGTCTGCACATCTTTTAAAAACCTTCAGGGCTGGTGACTCAACAATTTCCCTGGGCAGCCTGTTGCAATGCTTGACAGCCCTTTCTGTGGAGGAATTTTTCCTAACATATAATCCAGCCCCCCACCAGCACAACTTGACCCATTTCCTTTCATCTTGTTGCTTGTTATTTGGGAAAAAAGAACTAATCCCCAGCTGGCTACAATCACCTTTCAGGCAGTTGTAAAGAGCAATAAGGTCCACCCCTGATACGTCTCCTTTTCTCAGGCTAAAGAGACTCACCTCCCTCAGCTTCTCCCCATATGAGTCACTCTTCTAGACCTTTCACCAGCTCTGTTGCTCTTCTCTGGACATACTACAGCATCTCAATGTCTTTCTTGTAGTGAGGAGTCCAAAACCGAACACAGGATTTGAGGTGCAACCTCAGCAGTGGTGGAGTCAGTGCAGAAGTGCTTCCCTGAACTTCAGGCTCTGTGTTCTCCTGGCATATAGACAAGTTCTTTCCCAGCACTAGTGCAAATGGGGACTCAAGAGTGGGTCACACCTGGCATCTTTGGTCACTTCTACAACCAGCACACGATCACAACCCTTTTTGTGGCGTGGGGCAAATTCCTTTACTCTGTTAGAGACTTAGCTCCCCTAAGCATCTCAATTGTTGCACCTTCCCCATTGCTGAGGAAGCCTTTGCAAAAGGCTTCAAAGGCAGCTGATGTGTGTTCTGAAGTGAAGCAGTGGATGAGCCCTGGACATGCCTTCCTGATGGGACTTCACTGGTATGAAAATAGAGTACCGGTGCCTGGGCATGTTTGGGGCTGTGAGAGAGGCTCAGTAATGGAGCTGAACAAAACACTTTGACATTGGCCTTGGGATTTCCTTCAAAAGCAGTGTAGACTTACCCTGTCTTCCTGGAGACCTGTACAGAATTCTTGAGAACAAATATCCTCAAAGCCTATTTGATTGATGGTTGCTGTTTTAAAGTGTTGCAGAAAAGTATGTATCTTATCCCTACAATTTAGCAAGGTCATAACAGTGCCGTAATCTCAGGGGATTGCCAAAAATGAAAGGAATGAGAGCATGCTTATTAGATTTGCTAATGACACTAATCTGCAAGGGACTGTGAGTATGTTGGAAGACAGGACTGGAATTTAAAGTGATCTTGACAAATTGAAGGTATGGTCTGAAATAAATAGGATGCTATTCACTGGGGATAGATATAAGGAACTGCATTTAGGCAGGAATAATCAGCTGCACAAATAAGAGAGGGGAACGCCCATTTAAATAGCAGATCTTTATTTGTAGGTTTTATGAATCACAAACTGGGTACAAGTCAACAACATCATGTCCTACGTTTCCCTGACTGCCAAAGAAACCCAAACCCAGATATCCTGCAGTGAATAATGTGAACTCCAGACTGTGGGGATGTGCAAAATTATACTCCTCCTTTCCTTGGGACCAGCTTCAGCTGGACTGCTCTATCCCACTGCAGTATTGCCTCAGTCCAGTAAAATGTTTGAAGTGAGAGTACAGAGGAGTCAAAAGGATGCAAATGCTGGATGGTCTAGAAAATATTACTCAAGAATATATTGGTTGAATTAGTTGGGTTTAGTCTTCACATATGTAAAAAATTGCCATGTGGTTGTCTAAAAATAATTTGTGATGAGTAATTAAGAAAAGCAATGTGTGGTGTGTGGTTTTATTTGACTAGAACCTGCAGCTGCAAGCAGAAATGTCTAAAGGTATTTTTGCAATAAAAAGGTTTTAAACCACTGAGTTAAGAGACTGGAAAGAGTTTCTTAAGGCAGGACGCTGATGTGCATTCTCTATTTGGGGACACCATTAAGGACAGGTTAGAAAAAATATCTGTCAGGAATGACATAGACACAGAAGTAGCTGATCTTTGTTCAGGTAGAGAGGTGATTTGGAGGGTTTTGTAAGGCCTCTCCAAGCCACATCATGAGCTGTGTACTTTGGAGATGAAGGCAGGAGAAGTGCTCTGAGAGAAGGGCAATGGACCTGCTTGTACTTGACATTGCTGAAGAATATATTGCTTTTGGAGGGATTTCTTTCCCACTTCACTTACAGCAGCAATTTCTTCTGCATCTTCCCTCTTTCTGTAAGTCTATTTTCCTTGACATTTTCATCATTTCCACCTATTCCTTCTTTCTTCCCTTTTTCTCTCCTCCCTCAATATACAACAGCAAATGAGGTTGTCCCTCAGAAGAGAATAAATTCAAACTGATGACTTCTCTGCTGATGTAGTGGGTATTGTATTGACCCTCACCATGACCCCTCTCTAACTACTGGCTCTTGAGGCATGCTTCACCATGCTGCTCAGTGTGTTCTCAGCTCAGTGTTTGAGGAGATATGCAAATACATTGGCTGTACAGGCAAATCAATTGGAGATTGATCGCAGATAAACCATTTTGACCTCATGCAGAATTTATCTGAATATTCAATTACAAAATACTGTCACTGTTAATAAAGCACTACACACTCCTCAGGAAGACAAAGGCTGAAAGAACAACAGTGTGCAGCTGCACATATGCAGCCTATTTTGCCCAAGATTGAATTTTGCACAGAAAAAAAATCAGAGTTGAGTTGCACACACAATTGAGACCAAAACCCTATCAGACAAATTCAGAGGTTAGCACATGGTGCAGAATCATGGCATTTCTTCAAAAGACGCACCTTCCCCTACGCTGTCATACATGCAGACAGCACATCACTTAGCTAGCCCAGGAATCCTGAGTCAATTTGGAACTTTAACACTTAATTATGTGTGGCCCTGGGCAAATTCCTTCTTCACTTTGACCTTTCCAGACTTCTGTTTCTCTTATTTATGCTGCAAACCCTTTGATTTCAACAAAGCCCTGTATTATATGCTTACACTGCATCAATTTTAATGGAATCTCAGCAATGTCAGCCCTACTATGCAGCACTCTGATTGTAATGATGGAAGAGAATTCAAAGTTTGACACCTTTTGCCAGCTTATTAATTATGGGACAATATTGTATTTTTCAAAGGCTATAAATGTTTGCACAGAACATTTTTCATAGAACACTTCTCTACAGTTGCTGCTTTGGTCTCATATTTAGGGTGCAAGAATTTTAGTGTACTCACTGAATGACCATTCATTTAGGGATGTAACTGATAAATAGATTAAATATATACTGGTGGCACATGCATTTATTATTATTTATGTATGTATTCTTTTTCAAAGAAAAATCCCATTTGACACAGCCTTAATTATTATGATTCAAATATCTGGTTTTGCTAGCAATTCTACTTCAAGCTGTATTAGCAGAAAATGCCACCTACAGCACTAGGGATTGTAGCCAGAAACAATATACTCCATCTTCATTTTATCGTTCAGCCCTGAGTCCTTTTTAAATTATTCAGCTGTGCAAACTGTAGGCAAGGAAAGCAAAACCAACACCTGCCCTCTTGAGAAATAAACACCAAACCCTCTAGGTAGGGATATAGCTGACATTTATCCAGATGGTGCATGGTAGCTCAAGATATTTCTTTTATTTTTCTGCTTATGAAAAAAATAGACCAAGGGGATTCCAGTGAGGAAGATTCAATTAATATGCAAAAATAATTTAATAGACATTAATTTATATTAAAGTGTGTAATTTCAGTACATATAAACATGTGGGTGCCGTGAATGAATCCTCCCTTGAATGAATATAATAGATAGGGAAAAATACCAAGGCAGCAGCCACGGCATACAAACAGAAGTGGGATACATTATTTAAACATACTAATTGTGAGTATGTGTTGCATAGTGAGCTAATTAGATTTCAGTGTTAAGCAATACTTCTCTTTTCCATAAACTTCCAACTCCACTGATGACAGTGAAGGAAAAAAATACTAAATAATTGCAGATTAGCCTTAAAATCAGTCTAATTTTTTAAAAAAATCAGAATATTGTAGATTAATTTATTACTGTGCAGACAGTGAGGTAAACCTCTACTTGAAGGGCTGGTAAACCTAGCTGGTTACTCAGAGGACTCTTCACTGCACCTTTATGTGCAGAACAGATGTTAACTGAGAATTAACAGAAGAGTTTTTTACTCTGCTAATATGTAGGAATTTCTTTTTAGCACCCCTATATTTGGAGCTCAGCTCCAGATCTTTTTATGCAGTGTCCTTTGTTGCTGGCATAGAAATCAACATGTTTATACTGCTTTAATAGGTAGAGTAAAAATGTGGCTTGGAAACGATCTGAAAAAATCAGTGCAAAAATAATCCAAAATTGTGGGAGGAGAGGGATTATACAGATATTCAAAAACCTGTAAAGAGATTCTTGCGCGCATGGGTAGGGCATGAGGTTATAAATACATTCATGTATCTTCTCTGCACTTTGCTTTTGTTTTTGCCAACATGAATTTTTTTTTCTGGCAAGGTGCAATTTGCAGGTGTTTGCTGAAATGAACCCTGGTAGTGACCTACATATTACAGAGCCCTTTTCCCTGATAGCTGACTCAGGTTATCATCAGCACTGTGTCTCAACTGATGCATAGCCTTTGATGAAGACAGAGCAGCCTAGTCTGCAGTGTTATTAGTGTTACTGGTAACATAGATGATAATGCTACACCGCTTGACATTTACAAGTGAAACAAAGTATTATGCCCTTCATTTATGACTATGAGGACAGTGAAACTTGAAAGTGAATATGGAATGGAGCCAAAAATGTTTTAGATGCTAGTGTAGAGAAATTAGATTTTATCTTGTACAGAAAGCTGAAGAATGCATAAATGTTGACCCACTTTGACTTGAAACTGAAATCTTTGCAATTAATAGACCTATTTATCCAGGTGTCTAGAGATTCTTGCTGTGGTTAATAAACAAGTGCTTAAAGCTTTGGGATTTGGGGAAGGTATATGGACACTAGTACACTGACCCAAACTTCTGACCTTTAAAATAATGGACTGTGAGGAAAGTTCTGGCAAATAGACCTAGAAAACTAGTGCATTGCTCATATATGTTAAGATTGTTAGAGATGGGGAAATGGTGATATAATGAAACCACATAGCCTATTTCTACTTTGTGAAAGCATAGGTTTTAGAATTTTCTCTCCTCCCTTTGGATATCCAAAATGAAGACACTGACATCTGGTGGGTCACCCATCTCTTTACGGAAAAGGGAAAGAAATAGAGGGTTTAAGACTTGATTCATCAGACCTAGTTTAGATGCTTACTTTGGGACTAGACGAATCATGCTGTAGAAATGCCTCTGCGTGAGATGAATTGAAGTCTCAGTATTCTTGCCCAGTCCCCCAAGGATGCATTTTTGTCAAGACGTAGGAAGCTAGATGCTTGAGACATAGGCTTTGAGGGATGAAATAGCTAGTTACAAGAGACATAATGTATGGATTAAAATAACTTAAAAATTGATGGCGAGTAAAGATACCACACACTGAACGCACAAAATCTCTCATTGACTTGGTTTGAGACAAATTTGGAGGAAAAATGTCCCAAATGAACGTCCCTCTGTTAGAAGGCAGATTTCAACAGCCCCACCAGGTTCCAAAAGAAATTCCTCGGAGAAAAGTGAAAAAACCCTATTTATTTAACAAGCAAAGTGCACGCAGGCATGGAAAAAAGAATAAATAATGTTAAATAATAAAACCCCTTGCAGTGAAGAAGACCTGGGAAGATTTCAAAGTCCTTTCTGTAGGTGTGGCTTTGCTCTCTCTGAAGCTGGGGTGCGGCTCAGACCCCTCCAAGCCGTGGTGTGGGGCCTCCTTGTGAAGTTCTGGTGTTACTGAACAGTCCAGAAGAGAAGAAGAAGCCAAAGTCCCAGGAAACTCCATGCTTTAGCTAGTGAACAAGAAGCTGTCTAAAAAGCAAGAGAATGCCACTCTCTTCCCTGCTGCAGAGAGCTGAGAGCTGGGAAAAGCAGGAAGGTGCTTCCTCTGCTCCCAGCAGCAGAACACAGGGGAGTGTGTATCTGTGTCCTTGAACACAAAACTGTTCGGCTCTGTTTTTCCCTTTCTCTCAGACCCAGTTCAAAGGCACACAAAGGCACAGGATTCATGTCTGGCATAGAGCAGGCAATAGGGGGTACAGCATCATAAAGTGATGCCAAGACACTCATCTAAGTCCTTTGAGCTCAATGTTCAATAGCTGGATTTGAGTTTCTGAGTTGTTTGTGCTTGGTTTTGAAAGTAATTTGGGTTGGGGTTTGCTTTAACTTCTGATGTCTAGTCCTGTTCTGTTTCCAGCTCAACTCAAAGGTTAACAAGCTGAGCATCTTAGACTATCAAAGCTGATTACCAAAGTTTCAGGAATGGTCACTTTTGATATCTCTAGTCTTGGTTTAAAGCATTTCAATGGACTTCTTGAGAACGAGGGCCTTCTCCCTGGTCCATCAGCTTTTGTCATTCCATCAGCTTTTTAGAATCAGGCTTTTCTGACAATAATAGATAAATTTTAAATTTGTATAGCTCTGTACAGGTAGGAGCACAAAACCTGATGATAACACAAAATGATTGCTTACGTGGAGCACATTATCTTGAAGGTAGTTGATGAATGATAATGTTCACAAAAGCACAAACATGAGAATGCAATACATAACCAAATATAGATCAGCAGGAGGATATGCATTTACTCTAATTTGCTAAAGTATTGTAACTGCTGCCAATTACAGACTGACTAATCCTGGTCTACACCTCATACAACTGATGGAGCTGTGACAAGTTGCTTGGTGTGAATAATTGTTTACAAGAGAGTATGTCAGACAGCTCAATTACTTTTTTGTTTTAACTCATTTTGAGTCTCCTTCGAAACTTGAAGCTGAAGTCTGGAAACACTGCAGTGCCTACCATCTGTTTTAACTGGGCAAAAATTCAGGTTTCTCTATATTTTTAAAGTAATTTTGATAAATCTGTTTGAAATGGTTACACTGCAAAACTTTATCTATTAAAAACATACGTTGCTTCTTTAGTAGATCTTCCTCTCCTGCATTTGTCCTGCCCTCTTGGACTATCGGCATGATGTTATCATTTTTTTCAGTCTTCTGGAATTTCATAGAAAGTCCAGAATTTAGTAAGTATTAAGATAAGTCAGCCAGAAAGTTCCTCAAATGGTGCTTTTAGGAATTAGATGCAAGTTTTCCCAGCCTGATATTTTCAAAATTATTAAATGCAGTAGCTGTTTAATGTCCTTTGTCACAAATAGGCTAGAAAGTACTTCATCATACAAGAATAATCATTTTGTGATCTCTCTTCATTTTAAATACAGCATGGAAATATTTCTTAAACACTTCTGCTCCTGCACTATTGTGAATAAATCTACCATCTCTGTTGAGCAATGAGCTTGTACCATTGTTAGAATTTTCATTTCTTTAATTTCTTTCAAAATAGACTTCAGACACGATTTTTTATTGGTCTCAGCGCTGCCATCCACAAAGCTTTCTGTCACCTTTAGCTTCCTTTATCAGTTTTTTACATTTTAAACCATCTGCTATGTATTGTTTGCTATCTATTTTCTTTCCCAATTAGTGATATTTTCGTTTTCATTTTAGAGAAGTTAAAAACTTTGCAGCACAAACATCTCTGCTATTCATCAAGTCATGCAAAGTGCTTCAGATTCCCAAGACACTTTGCAATCTACAGAAAATAAAAACAAATTTTGGGGGTAGGCGACTCCTCTGTGGGAAGAAAAACACTGTATGGGATCACAATCCATTGCAAGGATTTCACTCAGTCAGGCTTTGCATTCTGTTTTGCACCAATTATATGTGATATTTTCGATTAGCTATAAGCTAAATTTCCTTCAGTGGCAGGAGAAGAGTGTGTGGACCGAGGCAGACACACTTACTGTACTTTGATTTGGAAAGACTTTTGATATCCTCTATGTCAACATGTCGTATGCTAGCTAAAGAAACATAATGACTTCTGGGAATCTAGATCTAGAAATTGAATTTAAAAAGAATACTGAGTATTTATCAATCAGTCGCTGTCAAAATAGGAGGATTGATAGAGTAATACCTATTTCTAAACGTATTTCTAAACTATTTCTAAAATATGTTATTCAATGGTTTTGTTAATAAATGGGATGATGGAGCGCAGAGTATGATTATTTAATTTGCAGATGGAGCCAAGCTAGGAATGAGTATACTGAGAATGGTATAACAATTTAAATGGATCTTGACAAATTGGAGACATAATCTGAAAACAATCAGATGCTATTCAATGGGTACACATGCATCAGGCAGTCATTGTCTATTTTGTATACAGGATTGGTAAAAGTAATTTAAAGAGCAGTCCTACAGGAAAGGACATGGGGGTTAAAACTGGCCATAAGTGTAGATGCGCTCAACATGATTCAACAATGTCATATTGACAAAAGAAGTCCAGAGCTCTTTGGGATCAAATGGAATTTATTACCTCAAGTGTAGCCTGCAAGACATGAAGAAATTCTTCCTATTGATTCAGCATTTAAAGGCTTCACTCAGAGCAATTTTCCAATTATAGGTGGACCAGTCGGAGAGAATACAGTAGAGAAAAATGAACATGTTCAGTAGTCGAAAAATGTGACCTATGAAAAATGATCGTACAAATTGGGTTATTTAACCTGGAAAGGAAAGGACTGCTGGAACCAAACAATCTTCAAATACATAAAAGTTGTTGGCAAAGAGAGGGAATAATCCATTCTTCCATGTTCTATGCCTAGAAGTAATGGGTATAAACTACAGCTTAATTGGTAGGAAAGTGAAGCACTGCGATAAATTGCCTAGAGAATTGGTGGAATCTCCATCTTTTAAGGTCCTTAAGAACCGACTAGTGGAATACCTGTCAGAAATGACACCAGTATAATTGTTCTTTCTGGAGCAAAGCAATAATAGATTTAATGACATCTCAAGGTTCCCTTCAGTCAAGGTTCCCTTCAGTGTCTCCAGAGAGTTATTGGATGTAAAATACATCACAATGGGGGGATGTGAAAAATGCTACAGTTCTGATACAGTAATAGAAGTTCACACAGACACAAGAACTAGAAAATCAAGTGTACTAGCTTTAATTGTGAGAGATGAATTTACACTAAAATTCCTGGTCCTCATTCTTAAATGTTGATTAATTCTTAGGGATCCTAGCTGATCCTCTCATAATATGTGGAGGTGGTACTTAATACCATAAAAACCCCTCCAGTTATAAAATTACTAGAAATCAAAGTCCTGCCATTTGTTGCAAAGTATTTAAATACACTACATAGCTGTAATATTTTAACAGATTTGCAAACAATCCCCAACACATATTGTGAAGTTGATTAAATTAAGCAAAAATGAGTAGTGTACTTTATGTGATAGAGTGATTTCAGAGTATTTTTCCACAATAATAACAAACAGTGAAAAAAACCAAAGTAGAGTCTATCCCTCATTATGTATTATCAGCTTAGCTCAAAGAGGATCCTGCTTTGCTAAGCAGTTGAAGTAGTAAAATGAAAAAGAGAGGTCTTTACTTTGAGGGAATAACCATGAAATTCAGCAGAGTTTTCTTAAGTAAAATGGTAAAGTAAAATGGTAAAGTTTGAAGGCTTCAGTCTCTTATGTGTTGGTGTTTAGAAGAATAAATTGAAATAAAACAGAAAACAATTTGTAAGTGGTATAGATGGCTGTGAAAGAAGCTTGTTCCATACTTGGGCAGTCATGAGACAAAAAAGTCAATCAATCTGACTGGGTGAAGAATAGCTAATTCAAAGCAAGCAGAAGCACAAGGACAGGTTTCATTAAAATCAAGGTAGTGGAGCAGAGAAACAAAGCCTGATAGAATGGATACAGAGCAGAGTTGTCCTCATGGACTTGTGCTTTCTGATAAGAAGAAATGACAGTTTTCTTAGCAAAGCCTGAGCTACTTTGCAGAAACAGACACATTTTCACTCCAGAAAAGCAAATAAACAAATAAACAAACTCCCCTGAAAATTCAAAGCATTTGAGGATCATACTCTTCAACAACTACCAAGATTCAGCAGCAGAAATATGATAACTTTTTAGTGATTTGTTAAGGTAAGATTTGGAATTTGTGTTTCCCACACACACACACAAAAAAATACTCTTTCTCCTGTTCATTGAAACAAAAAAAAGTGAAGATATGAAAGATTAGTTATCAAGCTTAGAATGGAACAATCTGTGAGTATGTTGCTTGAGCTCTACAGCATAGGCTGTATTACTAAATAAACAAATTCTTGTTTAACTACAGTGCCTCTCCCAGAAAAACACTGAAGCTTTAATTAAAAGTTGTCAGTGATAGGTCATACCAAAACCCAATCCTGGCAATCATTCCTAAATTAATAATTCCTCATTTAAAACAATGATAACACTTTATTATTGATTTGAACTGCCTCCCTTCAGTTTCCAGCTATTTTATCTTGTCACATATTTTTCTGACGGGCTGACAGGCTCCCTATGATCCTGTTGCTGTGGTTCATGTGAGTACTTACACAAGTTGCCTGTGAGCCTTCTCTATGTTTAGTTAAAACGGATTGACACATCACAGTCTATAAAAATAGGCCAAGTTTTTCAATATTTAATGCTTCTCTTTGGCTCTTGGAACTCTCGCTCAATTATTGCTACACAAACCGTATTTCTCTAGGTACTGCACACCTACGTTCTTTGGGGTTAGATACAGTACTACATATTTCCAAGAAGAATCAGGAATGTTTTCTACTACTACACTGCCAGTAAAGGCTCAATTAATTGGTAAATGTCACCAGAAGATTTTTATTCTCATACAGATCCCTTCTAAACTTCCTTACATTGCTAACTATTGCATAATCCCAGGTGGAAATGCAGAAGCCATGTTTTGTGGTGTTAGGTAGTGCAAAGTATGTATCATCACAGTCCAAGAAACTGCATGGCTGGGTGTCCAGTGGATATTCAGCAGATATCATGGAAATGTCTTTAACTTCACGCATGCTAGGGTGATAGAAATTTCAAGCATTTATATGTGAAATCGCGGGTAGATGATTCAATTACAGATATCAGAAATAGAACAGCCATACATCCCTGCTTATTCCAAGACCAAATTTTTTCTCTACTTTGTTTCTGGCAAACAGTGTGACCTGGCCACATGACAAGGGTCTTTCATTTTGTACACTCCCAACAGTTTAAGGAAACTGTTATGGGGTAATTATACATAATCAGGCTTGCTTTGAATAACTGATCATTTCATGTCTTAATTGGTCATCCAGGCACTGATGGCTCCAGCATGACCTTGATGTGACTTGCTAATGACTGGCCCAAAATAAATCTCTCCTTGAACTCTTTCTAGCTGAGTAGCCTTGTATTTCAGTTTTGCGTAAAGTCGTTTCACTCGATGAATCTATGGGATTTAGAAAACCTATCTTCTGTCAGTCATACCTTCCATAACTGTGTGAGTGCATATGGTTCAATACTGGCTGCTGTTTGCAACCCAAAAATGATAGTGAGTAATCACATTGGGTGCTAATGGGCACAGAGGAGATCAGTCATCAATCATCACTTGGACACTGTGTGATTTTACATTTAGCTTTATTAAATGTGCTGTCTGTGCCTAGCTTCCGGGCATTAAAATTACATGGGGTTAAGGACCTGTTCTCTTATTTGGCCTCCCATCAGTCTTTGTGACTATTGGAAATGTTATCTGTAATGACTTTGGTTTTTTCCAAGTCATTGATTAAAAAATGTGACCTGTCCTAGGGCCATAGGATCCTTGGGGAACTGCATTAGTAACTTGTCTATTCAGTGATGGTTCCCCAGCTGCATGCTGAAAGACAGCCCATCAACGTATGTGGCCTGGACCTGGACACGGATACGGATAGCCCAGTCCGAATGTTAGACCCTTGCTAAAGCTAAACTGTTATTATAGTCTTCTGAGGCCAATGGGGTTTGAAAGATGTGCCCTAATGGCTCCAAACTTCTGGGAAATTGTTGCTCAGTCAACAATCCCCTCTGCTAATAATTTACCAGGCAACAACAATTCTTCAGTTACAGCTATTGACACACTGCCATGTCGATCCTCCAGTGCCCCACCAGCCATCATGATTTATTTGTGATTGATGAAGCAGTGAAAGAAGATGCTAGAGCACCACTGTCAAAAGATTGCTGAATTTGATTAATTTCAGCATGGAATGTGTTTGTTTTCTCGTGTGATGGCAACAAAAAAAAGGTGAAGATGTCAAGCCTACAACAATATTTCTTCTGATTGAAACCCCTTAAGGTACTTTTGAACCCCAGGATATGGAGATAGGGTAAATACTTGTGAAAACGGTAGGAAAATGAGATATGACTCCATGGCTTACAAAAGAGATATAATAACAGTGGATGAAATGTAAAATATTGGGGCTGATCCCAAAAGTGGTAAAAATTAAGTCAGGTGAATATTGTGATGCATCTGAGGAAGACCCCTGATGATGTGAGGGGACGACTTCTGTTAATCGAATTAAATATTTTTGGGATCAAGCATCTGATGTATGCATAAGTGCAGAAGATATTAATATGTTTGGTTTTGTCAGAATTTCTTACTAAATAATTTTGATATGAAAGCTTCCATTTTTAGATGGTAGATTTCAGTAGAAAATAGCTAACTATTCCAGCTGTCCTTTGAGCTGTCAGACTGCTCTTCATGTATTTAGTTATCTTTTCTGGCAGCAAAACTCAAAAAAGGCTTAAAACCTCATTTTGGGTTACCAGAATAAATGATTAATTGCACCAAACGATTTTTTAAATGGAAAGAATGAAAGATGAAGTGTGGGTCACTGTGACAATGAAGAAAGACCTTTTTTGTTTATATAGTCATTTACATACATGCAAGTACACATAACCTCAGCAATCCTGCAGCTGGAGTTATTTGACTAAGGACGGTGGTGAAAAGGCGTAAACCAGCACTATAAACCCTTTCAAGCTCCCCACTCATGGGACTTTGAACACAAACAGCCAATACCTGCCTTCTTTCATGTTGTGTAACCTATTTCTAGGTTTTATATATTTACATAACAAACTTATTAATAGGCTCATATCACTGTTGACAACCTATACTCAGAAGATAAAAAAGACAGAATTAAGATTTCTACTGGAAACATGGTGTATGATTGGATAATTAAAGAGCAGATATGCCTCAGGACACAAAATAATTTTGAACAAACAGTCATGATGGAATTTCCTTGGTTTTCTGCTAGATAACTTCTACATTAAACCATATTTACTTGCTTTTTTGTGGCTTTATCAGCAATTCCTGAAAATGTACCATTCTATCTTGAGGATGATTGACTGGGCCTAGAATGCTTATTTTCGTGGTAAATGTGGTGTGCAGAACATGCAATTTAGTTCTTATATATGACAGACACATCGAGTGCCTTTTAAAATCGTGATGAAAAGATCTAATAAAAAATATTTTTATCAGTCAGGCTGCGCTTTTGAATAAAATTTAATGTCAGATTTGACTAAAGGCGGTAGTAGAGAATTAAGAAAAGCACATCTTAATACCTGTTGCAGGGTTACTGTCCCCTTTAGTTCCCTCGAACTATGCCCTATGCTTCTGTCTTTGAACGCAGTTGTTGTTGCCAGCCAGGGCCTAATTTCTTTTTTTCTGCAAGAGTGGTGGAGTTTTCTGATACAAAGTGCTTACTTCTCAAAAGTCACAGTTCAACCCACTAAAGGTACAATTCTGCTCTCTTCTCACCATATTTTAAAAATTAGCTTTGCCTTCCATATCCAGTAGCACTGAGCTAAAGTAGGCGCTCAGTTCTCATCATCAGATACCAGTTATATACTTAGAGACTATGGTAATGAGCTGGGAGTTATTAGTTACTGTGCTTAAAGCAGCTCAAGTAAAACTATTGTGTAAAAGGATTAAACTTCTCCCTGCTTCACAGAAACCTTAACTTGGATAGAGGAAGAGAGAAAAATTTTTCAAAGAACAAATTGTGAAGTCTTAAAAATATGTTTCCAAACAGCCTAAAATGCGATTTACATATATATATATATATAACACTGGAAAGAGTTACACTTACAAAAACACTGGAAAGAGTACTACAGTCCTTTTATCTGTCACATTAGGCATGGCACTTTTGATTTATGGTACTTAGGGATTTATTTGATTTTTAATGTTGCATTTATTCAAACCAGTGAACAGTGTACTCCAGATGGGTTTTTGTACACTCGATTTACATCTGCACACTTTAAATCCCATCCTGGTAATTAGCCATGGATAGTCAGGTCTAAGGTACTTAAATTGCTCTGAGTGCTACTCTTCTCTAAATGGCTTTGTGCATGTTTAAGTGTTTTACTAGTCAAGATCTGAGAGAGACAGCACCCAACTTTTATCTTAGTGCCAGCAAAAACACAGTGTTGTCTGTGGCAATTGTAGCAGCAAATCATAAAATGGTGGTTCCTGTACAAATATAATCAGTGTCCCTCTGAGTTTGCAGTCCAAAAGGGGAAAATAAGAAGAGCTGTAAGAATGCAGAAGGGTGGGATGGATTATTGGGGTGTTTTTAAGTGGCAGAATTAGTTAAATTACCAGAGAAGAGTACAAAAAAAAAAAGAGCAAGGCATGACTGTGGACAAAAAGGAATGAAGGGAATGACTTTTTAGGCAAACACTAGGAAGGTAAGATGGAGAGGGTGTCTGGCACCACTGTATTGTGCAAACAGCCAATGAGAAGAAAATCTGGTGAAATTTATCCCCACTGAGAGTTTTAATCAGGTTTTTGCAAGAGTCTTCTTAGTGTGAATCAGAAATGTAGGTTTCCGATTTCTGAGCTTCTGAGTAAAAAAAAAAGAGGGTTAGTCTGCAAACCAAGTAAACCAAATTTTTAGCCTGTTTTTCATTTGAATGGGAATCTGTGAATACCCCAGAACCTGGTCTACAATGAGGTTATGTGAATTTATGTATTGGTGCACAAGTAGAGATACTTCAAAACCTGAAGTTGTATGCATGCATACATCACTTCAGTTTAAAAAAGCAGTTTGTGTCAGTAGCTCCTGCAGACTAGAAAACTTTCTGCTTGTGTATTCACTCTCAGTTCAATTAAGTTAAAATGGTGTTTGTGCAGAGAGGTGACTTTTACTTTTTTTTTTTTTTTTGCAGTACAGCCTTCAGTCCCATCTTTTGCAAGAATTACAGCAAATGCACAGGCTCAACGAGAGGCTGTTTTGCATTTTTGTTGCTTCCAAAATGATATCACTGGAATTTGGATTACTTGTTCCAAATTTTTATCAGTCACGAACTTAACTCAGTTGAAAGAATAAGTTAAGCTTGTAAGCAGAGCTCTCCTATAGTCTCCTGAAGTGAAAATCATAGGATTATAGAATCATAGAATGCATTGAATTAGAAGGGACCTTAAAGATCACCTAGCTCCAGCACCCCTGTGTGGCAGGGATGCCTCACACTAGATCAGGTTGCTAAGAGCCCCAAAATCTTTATTTCTCTTTTAAAACGAATGTTAAAATGGTCTTATAATAGATATTACGTAGAGGCAGAAATATTTGGCCTCTAATGAAATAACAAAAACTTATCAGCATACAGTGCTGATTCATGTTCATGCCTCTGTAATATCACCCGATTAGAATTACTGAGAACTGTATTAATCAACTTGTCCTTTCTGCAAGTAATTACACCTAGGCAAAGTGTATGTAAAATGCTATTATTCACATTCCATAATGTTTTCCCCAATATTTTCTACTGTTTAGAAGATTACACGAAGTATAAAACCATGTTTGGTCCCTGGGCGTTTAGAAGAGGTCTCAGAGCATCGTGTTAGTGTGACTAACAGTGCAAGGAAAAGAGAGATTTTATGCTTTCTCTGGTCTCTCCAAGGAAGAAAACATACCAACATATTTTTGGAGAAGCAGCAGATGTGCACCCATTTTTCATCTCCATCCACTACAAAACAATAAATACATTTTACATTCAGAGAAAGCATGTACCTTCAGCATGGTTCTTCTTGAAAATTTAAAGATGGCACTGAAGGAGTTGCAGGGTGAAAGCACAGTGTGTGTCTCCTATGTAAGCTGTGCTGATATTGCATCCAAACACTGCATACTCTGCTTTCCAGCCAGCTCTTTCTGATTCTTAGGAAATGGAAGGCTGTAGTGGAGAAGACCATCCAGTTCCCGTGAAGATGCTTGATTTAGATATATACTTAGCATAACCCCTTAAGTTGCTCGTCACGATTTGGGGCATAGGGCAGCACTGGCAGAGTGCCACAGCTTGCTGGGCTATGCTGTATTTGCCTAACGAGCCTCACGAGCTTTCATTAATGTTACATGGAGCAGTGGATATGAAGCTGCTGCAGAGAGTCTGTCAGCAATGGTACATGCCTTGGGGCAAGTGATGTGCAAAACTAACTCTGTAAAGAAGTCAGTCTCATTTGGAGTACTGTTCCAAATTCTCCAAATGCACTATGAAAAGTGTGTGTGTTTATGGCCTCAGCTACTTCAGTGCTAGAGCCTTCCTGTGTCAGAGGGCAGGGACTGCAAGGAAGAGGTAGGTCATGGTTTGCCTGCATGGATAATTTTTGTTTAAGCTCTTGTGTCTGTACAGGATTTGTAATGTAGAGTACAGCAAGCAGGGCTTCATAAAAATGCTTTACTGGAGGGGAAATGAAAAGTCTGTAAATTGCTTGTTCAACGGCAACAAAAATCTCTCTTTCCTAATAGTACAAATGTTGTATTAGGATGTACAAATTTATAAATACTAAGCAAACATCATAAAATGGAGGAACAGTAGTGCACCAAATACATGGCTGGGAATATATTTTGTTATTGGTCCTGCAGAAACAAGCACACAGATGCAGCTTGCATCAGTCTTGCTCTTGTGGCTATATGGAAATTTTTGGCTTTTGAATGGCACCAGCTCATTTTTGCGCATGAAATATCAAAAGCCTCCACAACCCACTGGATCTGCTGCTGTGCAGGAAGGAGCTATGGCTGGACATTCTTGCATTTGTCCTACAACTCTCAACACAGGAAGTGTCTCTAGACTCATTCAAGGCAGATGAGAGCTCAGAGGAATGTGGTGGTAAGGAAAATGAGTCCAAGCTTAAGAGAATATCTGTTTACATAACAACATCTGCCTGTTTTCTCCATTTGCTAATCCTGAGCATTCTTGACCACAGCAAAGCTGAGCTCTGCTATAGCATTCTCTTTAGTCCTCTGACTTAATTTCCATACTTTCCACTTCCAGTCTTGGGCCAGTCATGTTTATACTGTATTTTGGCAGAAGCACAGCAGTGCTGTAAGTTACCTCATCCACCTTCGTGCCCCTCTATACCGAGCATTTCTTGCAGCTATGTCTGCTCCAAGTCATTATGCATCACACACAACCTTTGACCTGAGACAGTTATTAATAGAAAAGGCTTGCCTTTCTCAAGCCAGTTGGCATGCAGCACACTGAACTTGCTGGGCGGATGTGTTGTTTCCTTCTTGCTGCTTGTGGGATGCACAGAGTGTGAGCAGGACTGAGAAGTCAGATTTAGATCTTCCTGTGTAACCTATACCAGGTTGGGTACAGTGGAGGATGGAGGGCCAAGTTGTTCTTCTGTCCCCCCATTTGATCCTTGAACCAGAGGCACTGAACTGACAGAACTGACTCCAAACATACAGTGTTTTACATTATACCATACCAATTACACCCAGTTGTGGTCATGGCTGTATTCCTTCTGTTTTCCAAGGACTTTCAGGACTGCAGAACAGAGATCAGCACCTTGTCATGTGATTTCACCATCCTCAGCATGTGGGGCAACCAGCAGTGAGTTCCTCTGGGAAGCTGGGTTTTGCTGTTTTGGAAGGTCAGGAGAAACCTCAGGTCCCAGCATTTTCAGTCTCTGTGTTCCAGTTCCACAGGAGGGACTGGGTATCTCAGAGAGATGAATCTGCGGAATCTTAGGTCAGGTATAAGATGTCATTATCATAGGCATGAGAACACTTGTGGTCATGTGTAGCTACTCTAAGGGATACTGACAATGTGATTTAACCAATACAGTCCATCACAGTGCCAGAGACCCCTTAATCTTCCTTGTGATTAGAGTCTGATGCTCTGACACCTTGTCATGGGTTAGCAAGCATAGTCCTGGAAGTGATGCTCTTGCAAAGGGGTGCTTACAGCTTCCTCTGTGACCTGTGTCAGCTGGACAGTTTGAATACAGACAATTCTTTAAGCCACTTAAAATTGTGACTGCCTCTGTGATCCACACTTAAGAACAGACCAAGCACCACCCCCCCCCCAGCTCTCTCTCGTTTCCAGTGCTGGGACAGGTGGCTGCGGGCCCCGTGCGGGGACCAGCAGGCCCGGCCCAGGCCCTCCTCGGGCCAGGCCGGGCCGGGCCATGGCCATCCTGGAGCTGATGGGCCCTGTTCCACCCGCGGAACCCCCCCACAGCCCTGCTGTGGGCAGACAGAGCAGCCTGGCTCCCCCTCTCCACTGCAGCCGAGATTCAGCTGCACTGCTGTCCGCAGAGCTCATGTGACCGACAGTGATAAGCCACATTCCAGCTGCAAGGCCGAGGTGAGATTAACCCTTTTAGTGCTGTGAAGAGCTGAAAGCCTGAGGGAAGAGAAAGAGGAGATGCTTAAAGCTGAGATTCTGTTGTGAAGCTATGATATATCAGAGTACCCATTGTAATTTCATGAAGGCATGGGGGATGGAGCATTCAACTTGTGAGCAAAAGCACCTGCGCTGAGATAGGCAGATGCTAAAGCAGCTGTAATTTCATGAGAAGTTTGAACAGGGAGAGATGGAAGCGATGAGGACTTTTGCTCCAAATGGAAAAGGAGAAAACCTCAGTTCCTAGAGATCCTCCCAGAGATAGTCCTAAAGATGAAGATGAGGAAGACCCTTTGCTCCCAGGGAAGGAGAAGGGCCTCTGTTCTTAGAGATGAATGCTCCCAGAGATGGATGAAGAGAACTTTTATTTCTGAATGGCTCAACCTTAAAATTGTACCCCAGTAATTCAAGAGTGGACCCTGGAAAGCAGTTGTGGGAAAAGCTGCAAGTCATGGGAAGGGACTCACATGCGAGCAGAGAACCAACCTGGGCAGCTGTCTCGTTGTGATAATGTGTTCATAGCATGGGCAAGAGAGACTCCTCTTCCTAAATGGACTGAACAAGGTTATTATGGAAGTGGTAAACAGACTGAACATCTCAAGGGTTGTCTTTTTACATTGTCACTGGGAGAAGGGAGAAAGGTGGGGGGGGAGGAGAAGTGTTCTGAAGGTGTGGTATGATTTTTTTTTTTTTCTTCCCTCTTCTTTTAGGTCTGTTAATAAACTTCTTTATATTCTTTCAAGTTTGGTGCCTGCTTTGCTTTTCTCCTAATTCTTATCTCACAGAAGGTAAATAGTAATGAGTATTTTGGACCAAACCACTACACTAAATTGGTGTTTCTGCCTGGTTACAAACTGAACCTGCTACACACCTGTATTATATTGTCTCTTGTCTGGATTTGCAAACACAGGTGCAAGAGAAAAGCATTTAAAGACAGGTACAGATAAAAAAATCCTTCCTAGCTGCACAAGTGACTTAGTTTAGGAAATTGTCAGCTTAGTCCCCAGCTTTTAGGGTTAACCTCTACTAAATCAGCTTCGTCTCCTCTGTCCCTTTGGCCATGGCTCCCTTCAGGGCTGTTGAGGTTTGCCTGCTCGCTCTTATCTCTCCTCGTTAAACCTTCCTTCCTCTCCTTGCTTGGATTTATACCTCTCTGGCCTAAACCTCCTTTCCCTTCCCACTTTCTAGAGCTGGATTTAAAAAATGCAAATGTCTGTAAGCAGCTCGAATTTCTCTTCCCTTTCCCATTATCTTCTTTTGTGTCTCCTTACGCTGCATTTTTCAGTTAATTCCTCTCTTTTACTTTTCACGTTTCATAACAGTGAAATATCATGAAACACTGAAGTACACAGAATTCATTGGCCTGAGCTATACTGAAATGTCATTTTTGTGTACAGACTAATGAATCTCTATGACCAATAACAATGTGAACTAGATCTCTGATGTGGTTTCACCCTGGCCAGCAACTAAATCCCACACTGCTGCTCACTCATTCCCCCTCGGCAGGATGAGGGAGAGAATCAGGAAGGTAAAAGGGAGAAGCCTCATGGGTTGAGATAAAAGCATTTTAATCAGTATAAAGCAAAAGCTGCACACACAAGTGAAGGACCACAGGAAATATATTCACTGCTTCCCATGGGCAGGCAGATGTTTGACAATTCCCAGGAAAGCAGGGACCCATCACATAATAATGGTGACTTGCGAAGACAAATGCCATCACTCTAAATGTGGGGACATATCTTTGTGGTCATATTGGATCCCAGTTGTGTCCTCGTCCAACTTCTTGTGCACCCCCAGCCTTTTTACTGGTGAGGTGGGTTGAGGAGCTGAAAAGGCCTTGACGCTGCTCAGCAATAGCTAAACATCCCTGTATTATCAGAACACCTCCCAGTAAAAATCCAAAACACAGTTCATGCTAGCTACTATGAAGAAAATTACCTCAGCGAAAACCAGTTCAGGCTCCAAAGTGATTTGTCCAGGTCACTGGTCCTTCTATTGCATTCTTCCAGTGCTAGGGGGCAGGATGGCACCAGGGCTTCCCAACTCTCTTTGAAGGACCGCGGCTTTCCTTCCTTGGTCATGGATCTTGCAGCAAGACAGTGAAAAGCAGGGGGCAATGCACCGTGAATGTGTGAAATGGAGGGCTACTTGGGAGACAAAAGTGCTTTAAAATCCTGTTGTGCTTCTCCTTCTCAATTTGCAGGAATTTCACAAGTTTACTCCATTGATGAGTAGAAAGAGTAGATTCCTATCAGAGGGTATAGGCAGTGTATACCCGTGCTGACAGTACCCTGCATGCCCAGTAAGGTACTTGGAGCTGAGGGCTCCATATACTCCCATCTTACTGTGCCCTAAGGGCATCCTCAGAGGTCTCCAGAACACAGAAGTTACAATGCTTGTCACAAGGGCTATTATTACCAGGTGTGCAATAGTGCTTAGAAAGATCGGTTCTGACTTTATCTAAAAAATCTCTTGCTATGAGAATTGATCAGCTATCTTGAGCAGCGATGAGTTTACAACTACTGTCAAAGCTAGCAGGGTCCCTCAGGGCTGGTAAGGCTTTTTGAATACTAAGTCTTTTTGCTTGGAATAGCTGGTCTCCTAGCATATACATTCAAACTTCCCTCTGGCTATTTAAGGAGAAGATCAATAGTTCTTACAAACGCTTCATCTTTTTTACTTCAAAATACAGTTTTAAAAAAGTTACCCTTAGCTGGACTGTATCTTCTTGCAGCTGGGTAATGGCATTTCAATATTTATATTATTCCTGCTTCGGAGTGCTACCAATGCATTGTTAACAGAAAACCAGAATACAAAAACTCAAACAAAAGGAACCAATTTTATTTTGTTTCTAACTAAATTGATAGTCAAATTCCTATGCATCAGACCACTTAATATTATGACAAAACCTGAAATGAATGCCTGTCATTTCAACACAGAGGTAATGTGTTCTCCTTAATAATATCTAGTTACTGGAACCTTGCAATATTGCCTGTAAAAGCTTTCACCATCCAAAAAGAAAAGCAGAATATATTCTTAGTGATGACTTAGGTGAATTAAAATAAAATCTACTTCAGTGCATCAATGTATATAATCCCTTTCCTTCTAAAGGCTTATAGAAAGACTTTTAGCCTGAAAAGCCTAGGAAGGCCAGGTGCTTGACATACTCTAGTAACTGAATTGCAGCAGGTGCTTGAGATCCTATTTTCAGGAGGAAAATGGACTGGCTAAAAGGATAATTACTATGCTAAATATTAGTGTTTTTACAGCTCTCTGAAAACAGAGCTTGGCTCAAAGTGATTGGGGTAAAAAAGATGTCTGCATATGAGAAGACAGAGCTGAAAAATTGGTGATCGGTAGGCTTCATGTTCAGTACATAGTGTGAAAAGACATTAAAATATTGCAAATTGAAATGCTTACCTAACATTCTTTCACATTACGAAGAGCCATAGTACAGCTTTCCAGGGAATTACAAATTTGATTTAAAAGTGACACAATTCATCAGTACATAATAAAGTTTGAAAGTCAAAATATATATTCTTTTTTTCTTCCCATTTTACTATGAACTCCCTACATGGACAGTTTTCCTTCTGAAAATTTCCAGTTGGTATTCTTCCCACATTTATATGTGTGCTAGAAGGAACCTTCTCTGCGGAGTGTAAAGAATTTTTAGCCTTGCTATTGCTTTGTTACGGCTCAGGTGAGATGGATGAAAACTATGTAGGAACTACTTGTGAAGATAGTTAAAGGTTGGCCTGAGGAGAAGTCAGTGATCACTGGTAAGTCAGGCCTACACAGCTGTAGATGGCTAGTTCATTTGCCCAGGATCAGTAAGCCTTACAAAGTTTGTGGATAGTTAACAGGTTGTAGTGTGACACTTGGACCACTTGTCCTAGCACAGAAGAGTCTGTACTTAACTAAACTGCCTGGCTCTGGCATACAGGTAAGGTGGGCATACCTGCAGGGACAGAAGGACCTCCATCCTTGGGAAAGAGAACAGGTCTGATCCTTTCATATGCCTTTAAATTCAAGATTGTCTGGAGTCACACAGACATTCAAAAATCAAGCCCCATATGACACATATTTTATTTATTGTGGCAATATGTTAACATTTCTATTATTTAGTGAACCCCATCTGTAACTACGCATGTCTTCACAATAAAACCCTTCTGCAATATGTTGTTAACAATTAGAAACAAGCCTTCCAATATGTTATAGGCAACCTTTATCTCTAGTGCTTCATGCTGTTGAAAATAACAGCTGGAACATGGATTAAATCATGCCAAAAATGATCCATGCATCCTGCAATTATTCATGAACCATTTATGATACTGGTGAGAAAATGGTCACTGAATACTACAGGTCTAGTTTCGGGTAAGTTTGTTCTAGCAGAAGAAAGGGCCTGTATGGCTGCTCAGATGTTTCATGCTTTTTTCTCTGCTGCATTGATGGAAATATTACTGACCAGATGCTGGCTGCTTAGACTTCATAATTAGGCAAGAGTGCAAGGCAGAGTTGGATTCCTGATGTTTGTATTTTGCCAAAACACTTCCAAGAAAGAAACATTTGGGTAAGAAGTAGAGGAGTCACATTTTGGCCTTTTGATTCCAGGGTCAAAAGAGCCTTCTGCTGGTCTTCACCTTATTTTCCATATTTTCTCCAAAGAGATACAGTAAAAGAACTACCCCTTCCTGCAACTGACCAGTAATCTGATTTCCATAGTTTTGTTGGGGTTGATGACTACTGATCTGTGGATTTGGTAAATAAAACAGGTTACATTTACTTTTAAAAAGGAAAAAGGTACAAAACTTTCAACACAGTTGAGTCTGATAAGCAGCAATGGCTCTGCCTTAAATTGCTGTGGGTTGAGTCATTTGCCTTTGATAATTTAGAGTTTCTGCAACACTTTCCTCCCTTCCTTCTTTGCCTAATGTTTCATTTGGGAAACATGCTTAATCAATGTTTGCCTGATGTTTATGGTCTAATGCATACTGACAGCAGGTGCAGAAAAAGTAAATCCCCTTCTGCATAAAAATCTTGCTGACATTCAGAAGCATGATGTTTTACTGTAATTTTCACAGACAGGTGATTTTTCATGGTACCTCCAGAAGGTTCCTCCCACCTCCCTGCTGTTACCTCTATTCTCCTACCTGCTGCTATCACAAGTTATGGCTTTGTTTGTAGCCCTACATGAGGTGCCATTTTAAAGTATATCTATCTGTTTTGTTTGATGGACTCTCCTTCGGATTCAGTTCAGGTATGCGTTTAGGTTTCATGGCTTGCATCATGACTTTGAATGTTCTGTCAGACAAGGGGCTTCCTTTGAAATGCTATTGTTGTTCACTGGGACAAGGGGATGTCATAATGAAGGCTTTAAAGCAGGGTGGAGATCCTGCAGCTTCGGGATGAGGCACTGTGCCTATTTCATCTGGCTTCTGACATGATATGGTGATTGGTGTTAAGTTTTGTGGAGGTTTTTTATTTTTATTTTTTCATTACTATTGTATAGTGGTACATTAATGTGATATGGTTAGGCAAACTTCTCTATGCTAAAAGCTTTTGTTCTAAGATTTGCATTGGTGGTTTGAAGTTTAGGAACAAGCAAAAACCATAACAACTTGTTTCTAAAAATGGGGACTTTTTTTGTGGTTGATTATTTTACTGTGTTTTAAGGATCAACATTAATCTCCTGTCCCCTTTAATATACCTTGAGGAGGTAAGATGGCTTCCTTTCTTTGCTTTGTCCTCCTTATTCTCTGAGAAAACAGAAAATTAAGCGATTTGTATGTGCAAATTTATGGTCACCAACCGGAATATGTCTTATTCCTTCTGCTAAATTATTTTGAATATGTGTAAGTGTTCTTAGAGGTCACCCAAGATCTAAGTCACATTATACAAGTAAATAATTTTCCCTCAAAATATTTTAACTTAAAGGGTAAAGAAAAAAGAAAAATAGAAGACACATTCTTATTGACTGTGATAAACCACTGCAGGAATCAGGAAAAGAAAACTTGATTCCTAGCCAGGTAAAATACACTGGACCATGTTATCACTTAGTAGACTATTTCAAAAAATAAAAAAATCTGATATTCTTCAAGAAGTACCACAGATTAAATATAAAGAAATGGCTTAACAGGAGAGTTACACAGGGTCATATTTACAGATTTAGTAAACAAAGTAATGTGCTATTGAGCCAGATGACATATAAGGAAAGATTTCTATATAGAGCAGGAAAGCTTCGAATTCCATTAAAAAAAAATTAAGCAATTAAGAAAAACCCCCACCAAAATACAAAAAAACTCCAACAACAAAATGGTACATTTCAAACACTAAACATAATATGGGAAAGAAAAATTCTGTTTAAGGTTGTTTTTGGTTTTTTTGGTTTGCTGCTTCATCTGTTTTTGTTTAGTTGTCTGAAGGGCGAAGGGCTTTTTTATGATATAAATGTATATTCCATATACAGTTTCTAAAACTGTAATCTATTTTATCTGATTTTCAGGTTAAAAAACCTAGGAAAAAATAAATAAGTCGAGTTTTTGGTTCAAATACATAAAATGAAAATCAGAAAATAATTAAAGGAAACCACTTGAGAATAATCTCAAAGAAAGTTGAAGCTAAACCAATAGTAACTCAGGCTCAGCTGTGCCTATACAACAAAGGCAAAATACAATACAGCAGGGAAAAGCTGTGGGAAGAAATGCATTAGAACATTATCCATTAGAGTATGCTAGAGCAAAATGAGACCCTGTGCTACCAGGTTTCTCAGGAAGCCTTTTGGGTAGAAATCAGCAACTAGCAAATGCTTTGCTATCATCATTCTGTAACAATTTTAAATACATTGGTAACTAGAAGATGTCCATGAAAAATGTGGGATTGAATGGCAGCTATAGCTGAGGCTTCCCTTGTAAATTAAATCTTTGTCAGGACTACAGTTAAAGGAAAGGAAAGGTTATATTGCTAAGCCAGCTGGAAAGAACACATTGAATAGCTGGGATTCTTTAAATGCTAAAGAGAGTTGTCTCAGAGCACTCATAAAATACTGGATGTTGATACATGGAAATTAAAGTAAATGTGAATATAAAGTATTTTCAGTGCTTTTGCACTAGTAGCCATAAAATTGTCCCACTTAGCAAGAAGACAAGAGCCTACAAAAGCTGAAGACAATCACTGAGTCAAAATTAAAAATAGATGCATCACTAAAAAATAAATATTAGGTAAGACAAAAGTGAAACAGATTGACAAGACAAAAACATAGTTAATAATTGATCAGTCTGCTGATTATACCTAAAAATGTGGAGGACCCTCTGTCAGCAAAATAAACAAGACTCTTTTTTACACTACAGTTTTGTAGTCTTAGCCAAGGAGCTGAAATCCAGAATTTGCCTCAAAGAATATTAATCTAAGAGTTCTACACAAGGTTTCATTTTTCTCATTTAACTTGCAAGGAAATGAAGTAATTTTTTTATGATGAAAGCTTATTCTATTCTAAACATCAGGCTTATAAAATCCCACTGATCATATGACACAGATTAGAATTTCCTGACTTCAGTTGCCACTATCAAGGTAATTGTATGCATTGCATTGTATGCATTGTATGCATGAAAATCTGAAAAGAAAATAGAAAATTGAGTCATTCAGTATAGTTCTCCCCTCCAGTTGTTTTTAAGTCAGGTAAATATTAAGGCAAACAGTCTTGCACAACTGAAGACATTACCTACAACTGATATATCTAAATATCTAGCCAAAATATTTCATAAGTGGAATTTCTTTCAACATTTATTATTACCCTTGTTAGTTTCTGCTTTTATCTTTACTATCAATATTTTTGATGTTAAACTTTTTTTGGTCCCATTCTCATTACTCTGGAATTATAAAATATTATGCTTGTGACATAATGGACTTGTCTTCAGGAATCAACTGTGGCGTGACAACACAAAAATATTATAATTTGGATACAGAGTATATGATCAAAAAATGAAAATTCAGGTTCCCTAAATAATGTAGGCTAAGAATACTACGGAAAACATTACTTTTTAAAAATTGCGATATTTTTGTTTTTCTAAGTAATTTCCATTAAATTAAATGTCAACACTGGTGGCACATTATTCACAAAGTCGTTTGAGGAATAATGTGGCACAGCAATGGCGGAGCAAATACGAGGAAGAATTTCTGTTAAGCTGTTTGTAATTAAAAGCACAAATACGTTGGTACAGATGAAGAGTTGTTGTTTGATTCTTATTAAGCAAAGAGTCTGACGCAGTCGATGCACTGCTAGAAGACACCCACTGAAATTCTCAAAAGACCAGGCTATGATATAGCAGCATGTAAGAAACTCTCTCTGGTGTAGCTCTTGTTGAAATTTCATGCTTACAAGGGCATACCCCTGAATGTGAACTGAAAATAGGTGTCGTTCATTGTGGTATAAGGCAGCCTGCACCTTCACCTTCTTTTGCAACCTCTTCTAATCTTCTGGATTGCTCCAGGTTTCAGAATGCTGAGGATCAACCACACATGCTCCAGCAGATCTAGCTCATCCAGGTACTTGCACGTCTTTTACAGTCTTGTTACCACTCACACTTTCTCTGTTCTAAATATGACTTAATAAGAAAAGAGGCTAACAGAAAATGGGCTTGATGAATGCATTGATTTTGGCTGGGGTAAAGTTAACTTTCTTCACAGTGGCTGGTATGGGGCTGTGTTTGGGATTTGTGCTGAACACCAAGTTCATAATATAGAGATGCTTTTGTTATTACTGGGCAGAGTTTACACAGAGCCAAGGCCTTTTCTGCTTCTCGTACTGCCACGCTGGTGAGGGGACTGGGAGTGCTTGGGAGGCTGAGAGGAGACACAGCCAGGACAGGTGACCCCAACTGACCAAAGGGATATTCCAGACCCTGTGACATTATGCTCAGTATACAAAGTGGGGGGAAGAAGAAGGAAGGGGGGATGTTCAGAGTGATGACATTCATCTGAGTGATGAGGCCCCACTTTCCTGGAGATGGCTGATTACCTGCCTGTGCATGGTAAACAGTGAATTCGTTCCTTGTTTTGCTTAGCTTGCTTGTGCAGCTTTTGCTTTCCTATCCTTCCAGTTCTCTCCCCAGTCCGACTGGTGGGGGGAAGTGGCTGGGGTTAAATAATGACATTAAGTTAATCTAATAATTTTTCATTTTATTTTCAATCAATATTGATTTTTTACTCAAGCTATAAACTCTGTGTGTCTTGCATTTTAATTGTTTTACCTGTCTGTTCAGCTGACCTTTGGCACCATCTATTACAGGTGCTGAAATCTTCCTCCGTTGTTGTTTCTGAATCTGAGTTAAACCAGTTTGAGTAGTTTAGCAGAATCAACCTGTATTAGACCAAAATCAATGGTCCTGAATATTTGCTGATAGTCTGGCACTTCTGGAATTGTTCCTTTCTGTCTTCATTTCTTGCTGAACAAGCAGATGAATTAATTTGAATGCCATACTAAACAGTTTAGGGAAAAAAAAAAAAATCTATTATTTGATTATTACAAATTATTACAACTCAGGTAACTCTCTCCCTCCTATGGAGACATGTAGTCTTTTGTTGCCTCCCAAGATACATTGTCAGAGTGAATGCACAGGATATGGTTCATTTTGCTACTTGCATTTAATTGTTTCCCACAAAAAAAGTAATCACAATGAGGGGCTGGAGCCAATTTTACAAAGTTGTTGTGTCATTAGTGGATATCACTGGTTTGTTTATGTACATGGAGCAGTGAGGGGGAAGACAGAGTAAAATCAGCTGTGCTGAATTTGGGAATTCATCCTTTTTTATAATCCCAGCCTGATACTGAAGATGCCAGAAGCTGCAAAGTTAGAGGAAGTACAACTTTTTGGAGGAATTGCCTCTTACTTTGGCCATTCCCTTTTGACCTCCAGATACTTAACACATATCTCTAGTAACACTGCTTTCTAACTGGTAATGCAAGGCTTGTTTAGGGGTTCCTCACCTGTATAGAGATAATCACTGCAGACAGTCCAACCTGTTTTAGTTGTATGGATTACATTTGTATATGAAAGATGTATATGACTGGTATTCTGGTTGCGGCTGTTTATGTGGGTAAATCCAGTTTGCCTTATACCTGAGAAATAAGTGTAAATAATTCAATAAAATCTTTTCTACGGAATTCAAGATTCTGGCATCAATACTTTCCTAAACCATTACTTATCCATTACCAGAATAGAACTGATATCAGGTAACAGTGATCTATTACCAATTACACATTAGGTTGAAGTATCCACAAAAGAAAATATCCCTTCTGTGTTAAACATGATATACAAACTTAGCATACCAACTGCTATTTAAGTGCAAGGCTGACACTTTACATAACTCTAATCTCATTCTGCTTCCAAAGGGCTGTAAATCCTGTTGAGGTGACTTTCAGAGAAGGCCATGGAGAAAATTTAGACCCCCAACTATCCCTTAGCATGCACCAGAGCAGTAATATACATGCAAGTGCCATCACAGATTTCTACCACTTCTTGCCACATGGTTCCTGAACTTTCCTGCCATAAGGGTAGACTGGATTTGCTGGTGATCTGAAGGTGCCTTTAGAGTAGATCAAAGCTGGTAGTTAAGCTAGATGCACCTTACAGCAACAACAGGGGTGTGTGTGTTTGTATGTAAGCGTGCGTATACATGTATAGAGCCAATCTGCTGATTTCAGCCTGTTTTGTCAAACTACTGTGTAAATATAACATGATCTAGGAAGCTTCCAGTCCAGCTTTTTGATGAAAGACATCAAACAGACCAGGCAGGAGTGCTGAGATAACCTGTGAGTACAAGAGGGGGCCATGTGTTCTTTATTTTAGCATACTGAAAATGTAACAGAGACAGATTATAATTCCTGTGTTAAACAAAATGGTGATCTCAGTTTAGTTCTTTGTGGCCAAAGCTATCAATCAGAACCAGCATTTTGTTTGTTATTCCAGAAGTGAAATTGGGACTTAAAAGGAAATGACACTTTGGGGGATCAGAATTAAATAACATTCATTCATCAGCTTGCACTTCTGCTATCTGGATAATGGCTATGCACTTTTTAAGATAGAGTCAATCTAGTGCAGTTAGAAAACATTAAATCAATATTTGAAAATGTTGTCAAAGAATGAGAACCACATATCTACCTTGGGTTAGTACCATAGATGTCAACATTTGAGAGCTAGGTGTTACAGTGCCCTGCCTCTTTGTCTTACTAAACTCTCCACTGTATCACAGCAGTTTGAAAATGAGGGGATAAAAAGCCACTGGCCAGTCTGGAGGTGAAAGGCAAATACACATTGAAATACTGTGCACTGAAATGCAATCTGTGTTGCATCAATTGCACTAACCTGTGTTCTGCTGATTTAGATGGGAAGCTTTCCCCTAGGGTGCCTAGTAAAGTACAGCACCTCTCACAAATGCCTCCTTAGGTGCAAAGGGAACTCAGCAAAAGTAGCCGGTAACTACCAGACAACAGGCATGTTTTCAGCCTGTCTCTTCTCCAGCTGTTGAGGTAATAAGCAGGAAACTATTGCCATTTGAGACCTACAGTCCAAAGCTGCCCTTAAGAATGTAAGGCCAACTTTCCTCTTTCTGACGTGTTTTTCCTGAAACATACCTGTTTCTGTCATTTGGGACAGACCTCCTGAAAGTCTCCTCTATAAAATAAAGCTAATGTGTAGGGCACATCCCATGAAAGAAAAAAATATTGTATGCTAACTCTTGATCTGTGCCTGAAGAAAGTTTAAAGCAAAATGGCCATTGGAGTGTCTGAAAGTTGGGCTCAGCTTGGTAGGGTGCTCTAAATACCTGGCTGTGGAAGTAGGCTGCTTCTTACTCTTCCTCACTGTACTCCTGGGTTTTGGCTTGCTTAACAGGACAGCTTCAGCCATGGAGCACCCTGTTGACAGCAGGCAGGCGGAGACATTGGCAGGACACGTGCATTTCTCTCCCATCTGATTGAGGTAGTAGTTATTGCTTTCTTGATTCCTGAATGAATGTTTTAGCCTTCCAGCTGTTTTATCAAAGAATCAGGGGAGAGGAGATGTAGTGGTGCTGCATTTGGAAAGAAAGCTGAAATAACTGGATTCTATGGGAGCCTGAGGCTACCTACTCATTAAATAAACTGAGAAAACATCTACCAAATGCAGCTTTACAGGACACATAAGCTAAGTTTTAAATTCCAATATGGTTCATGTGAGAGAGTTGAAGGAACCAACCTGGGTAGAAAGAATACATCCAAAAGCAAGATGCTTTGTTAACCTAAGTTCTTCATCTACTGCCCTACACAACTTGGTGTCAGGCACCCCCTCACCCCATCCTGTAAAGTGTGCTTAAAAGTTGCTATTTGAAAACTGCCTGCAACTCACTCAAGCAGCAATTCTAAAAACCTGTAATTCATTGTCAATAGTTGCTCTGTGCCACTTTGTCTTGCCAGAAACTAAGATTGTTCTTGCATGCTATGGAACATGGATAATTTGTAAGCTTGAACAATAGGTACTACCCACTGCAGGTATAATTCACCCTGCCATGCATAAAGCAAGCAAGTTGAGTAATTAATGATCGCAATTAAAGAATTCAAGTAGACAGTGGAGCAACTATGTATCAGTGTTTCATTTCTACTAAAAGCTGTATACCAGCATTTCCAGTGCTCTGTGACTCAACAGGAAAACATAAAGTGCATGTTTCAAGATAAACACCATGTATCAATGCTTCTGGCCCAATTTCTGATTACAGAAGTATACGTATACTATAGATGTGCATCTGGTGGGTGATATTCCATTTTCCACAGTGAATATATTATTTTGTCTAGCTCGGCTTTGACTTCAGAAAAAATGAAGCACTGTGTGAAGAGGTAATGTTCCTGGAAAAGAGAGGGCCACGTGCATCTCTCCATCTCAGGCAGATACACTAGGAAAGTGCTTACCCACCTCTGCAGTTCTACAGTCTCAAATGGAGTAAAATTCAGCACCTTTTAGTTAAGGCATTGAACCAGCTTGCTCTGGTTATGGTTTGATGTAACTGTCAAATTATGAAAGAAGCCAAAAAAATCTGTATGTGTCACAGTCCTTTGGAGTTAACTACAAATAATTAGATATGTCCCAAAAGTCAGTAGGTATTCCAGTGATTGTGGTTTCTATAAATTTTTTTGAAGAGACTCAATAACTCAGGATTTTGACTGTTGTTTCGTATTTTTTACAGCTTAAATGGTCCTTATGGAAGAAGAGTTTTCTTCCCTGCAGTATCACAGAATCACAGAATTACCTAGGTTGGAGAAGACCTTTGAGATTACAGAGACCAATCTATGACCTAACACCACCTCATCAACTCGACAATGGCACTAAAGTGCCACATCCAGTCTTTTCTCAAACACCTCCAGGGATGGTGACACCACCACATCCCTGGGCAGCTCATTCCAATGCCCAATCACTCTTTATGTCAAGAACTTCTCCCTGACATCCAACCTAAAACTCCCCTGGTGCAGCTCAAGGCTGTGTCCTCTTGTCCTGTCACTGGTTGTCTGGGAGAAGAGACCCACCCCACCTGGCTACAGCCTCCTGTCAGGCCCTTGTAGGGAGTGATAAGGTCTCCCCTGAGCCTCCTTTTTTCCAGGATGAACAACCCCAGATCCCTCAGCTGTTCCTCATAGGACTTGTGCTCCAGACCCTTCACCAGCCTTGTTGCCCTCCTCTGAATGTGTCTAAGCATCTTAATGCCCTTCCTAAATTGAGGGGTCCAGAACTGAACACAGGATTCAAGGTGCGGCCTCACCAGTGTCGAGTACAAGGGAGGAATGACTTCCCTGGTCCGGCTGGCCACACCACTGCTGATCCAGGCCAGGATGCCATTGGCCTTCTTGGCCACCTGGGCACACCCTGGCTCATGTTTAGCTGCTGTCAATCAGTACCCCCCGGTCCCTTTCTGCCTGGCCACTGTCCAGCCACTCTGTCCCCAGCCTGTAGCACTGCGGGGGATTGCTGTGGCCAACCTGCAGGACCAGGCACTTGGTCTTGTTAAACCTCATGTTGTTGGCTTTGGCCCATCAATCCAGCCTGTCCAGATCCCTCTGCAGAACCCTCCTACCCTCAAGCAGATCAACACTCACACCCAGCTTGGTGTCATCTGCTAATTTGCTGTGGTAGATTCAATCCCCTCATCCAGATCATCAGAAGAGATATTAAACAGGACTGGGGCCAACGCTGATATTGGGAGGACACTGCTAGTGACTGGTCCCCAGCTGGATGAAGAACCATTCCCCACCACTCTCTGGGCTCAGCCATCCAGCCAGTTCTTAGCCCAGTGAAAGATATGTACACCAAATACCATGTTTCTGCTGAGCCTGCTGTGAATCCAGCTGCGTCCACTCCATGGTCTGAACTAGTAACCTTCACTGCTTAATCTTCACATGGACCTTCAATTTCTTTTGGCACAGAAATGCAGGACTACAAGTATTTTGACCCTGATAATGACAAGTGTAAACACCTAGTGAGTCATAAAATAGATGGATATTCATCTTCTGTCCAGAGAAACATGTGGTCTTACTGTAAGAAATTTTGAAATACGTTGTAGAAGAGAGCCAGTCTGCCCTCTTCCAGTTATTGTGATTTCTCACTAGCACTGTCAAAAAATATGAATGACTTATTAGAGATAAAAATTATATTCATAAATACAAAATGAGTTAGAAAGACACATGCACTGCAATGATCTTATTGATTAGCTCAAAAAATATTTTAGCATTTCACTTGTTCTACCTCTCTTGTGTGTCTCTTCTGGTAGAAGCATTGCATTGTACAGGATGCCATGTAACAGTACAATAAAATCCCCATTTATGCCAGCAAAGCTGGCACAAAGGAATAGAAACGTAGTAATATTCCCAAGCACAGAGGTGAGGCTGACAGGTCATTAGTTTCCAGGGTCCTCGTTTCTTGTCTTCTTAAAGATGGGTATGATGTTTCCCCTTTTTCAGTCACCTGGGACTTTGCAAATATCATGGAGAATGGCTTCGGAACTACATCAGCCAATTCCCTCAGGACTCTGGGATGATTCTTGTCAGATCCCATAAACTTATGTATATTCAGGTTCCTCAGGTGGTCACAAACCTGATCTTCTCTTACAGTGGATGGGACTTTGCTCTCCCAGTCTCCATCCTGCTGTCCATCCACTTGAAGGTGTGACAAGAGAGTTTGCCATTGAAGACTGAAGTAAAAATGTTATTAAGTACCTAAGCCCTCTCCTCCATTGTTACCAGTTCAACAGCTTTGTTTATCAGAGGAGGTACTCCTTTTCTGGTTAATGTACCTGTAGTGGTCCTTCCTCTTATCCTTTGAGTCCCTTGCCAAATTCAGTTCCAGCCTTGCCATGGCCTTCCTCACCCTAACCCTACACAACCAAAATTCTTCTCTGTACACTTGCCAGATTATCTGTCCCAGTTTCCACCATGCTTTCCTTCTTTTCCCCTAGTTTGACTAGCAGTTTCCTACTCAGCCGTGCCAGTCTCTTGCTTTCCTTGCCCAGCTTCTTGTTCTGGAAGTCACTAGCTCTTGCACTGTATGGAAGACTTCCTTAAAGACCTGCCAGATGTGTTCTGCTCCCTTGCCCTGGAAGGCAATCTCACAGGGATCCTATTGACTATCTCCTTGAGGAGCTGGAAGCTTGCTATCCTAAAGCTCAGGGACACTTTAACTTTTCATTTTTAATTCTGTTTCTTTTTTAACCTCTTAGTCAGCTCAGATTTTTACCTCAGGTGACCCCAAAATTGTGTATTCCATATTTTCTCTATGTCAATCTGCACAGCCTGTTTTTACTGTCACTTCAAGACTCAACAACCTGGGAAACAGAAAAAAACTTAAGCGTTTTACACCAGGTTCACAGAAGGGGGCCGGTGAGGGTCCCTTTAAGAATGGGAAATGGATATGTACAAGCTCTCTTTCGTTCTCTCTGGGCTACTGAGGGGATTCCCTGTGGCAGGTCTCTGAGCTGCAACCTAAGAAGCTGCATTTTGCAGTCCTAAACTGTTCCAGACCTTTTTCACCACTCTGGGCTGCCAGACCTGGGCCTGCATCTTTTTGGTGCTTGGCAGGACCGTTTCTTCTCCCCTGCAGCGCAGCAGTGACTTGGAACTGCACTGACATTAACTGTGTCCATTCAGGCCAGAAGGAAGCAGGGAGGCCGACATCGCAGGCCTGGAGCTTCCCAGCACCTCCATCTGCCACCAGAACTGCTTCATAAGCTCCTTTTTTTGTTCCATGGGGAAGGTTGTTCTGAGGAGGGATCAGACCTGCAACTTTCTGGTAAGTTTCTTCCAGTATTTGTGAAAGCATTGGAGCCTTATGGACAAAAATAGTTTCCCAGGGTTCTTTTGGTCCCTGTCCCCCCATTGTTGGAATGAGGGAGTCCTGGAGCCATGGAGGTTCGGTTACTGTCTTGTTTTTTTTTTCCTTTGGTCTTTCTCTCCGCCACATGGTCTGCAGAAGGAGACTTCTCTGCCCTCTTGTCTTTTTCTTCTGGCCCATGAGGGCTGCTACAGTGGCCGCCATATTGGAAGGAGGGGCTTCTCCACCATCTTGTTTTCTTTGTTGCTGGGGGGTCCGCAAGACTCAGTACCTTTGTATCTAGTGGTGATTGCTGTTATCTTGGTTGTTGCTGTTTTTCTTTTTAGCAAACTGTTGTCTTTTCACTTATGTCTTCCTGCATTTGCCTCTCATTGGTAAAAGGGAAGTGGTTAAAACTAAGTTAAACGTAAGTAATTTTGGAGTTTTCACCCCACATAATTGTCTTAAACTAAGACACTTTTGTGGAAGACTAAGTAATAATTTTTTTGAGATTTGTGTTTTCAAATAATACTATATATTAATATGATATGGCATTATATTCTTAAAAATCTCTGAGCTAATATATAAATTTTACAGTATTCAGAACTGAATGTTATCCCAAAATACATGTTACCATTTAAACGTACATATTCTCCACAGAACAGAAAAAAAGACAAACGATAAGCTTAGATCTCTTGATTCTATTTGCATGTTTTAAATTACACACTGTCTCATTCACATAGACAAGACAGTTTGGCAAATCCAAATGAAACAATTATTTCAAGTAGACAAGTGGTGATTGTGTATATTTTAGTATATCTATCCAACTGCAGATCCGGATAAATATTGTGACTGTGAAAAGAACATTTGTAAACTAAAAAAATTTTGTTCAACGGAGCTGTTGCAATAAGAAATTCATTCATTTGCAAAACACTCTCAGCATTATTTAACATGTAACATCTTAACATCTCAGAAATTAATTAACACTCAAAGCAATTATTTTATAGATAAAAAGACTGATAAAAGGCTGATTATGCATCAAGTGTTGTTTTCTTTCTTTCTTTTTTTTTTAACAGACATGCACAAATATTTCTATGAGCCTTCAGTAGCTGATGTTACATGGATGACAAGGTCTGTCACAGTAGGCTCAGCTACATGTGCAACTCACTTCCTTACACTTGCAGGGAGACTTTTCAGAGGGGACAGAGGTGCATGATCACAGCTGGCCAGCCTGAGATCCCAATGAAATCACACAGTCAGCAAAGGGCAAACACTCTCCACTTCTACTGGCCTCTGGTCCCCAATAAACTTTCTGACCTCTGTTTTCTACATATCAGAAAAGTTCAAGGATTACTTTACATTACTTGCCTTACGTAAAATTTATACTCATTTAATGAATTATGCTTTAGTTATACATCACTGTACTGTGTTTGCATTAACTCTGCTATGTAAAATATAATGGTGGGTTAATAGCAGGATAATTTCCCCATGGAAAAGAATTATGGCTTTGACCCTCCTGGAGTCAGAATAAAATGCTGCAGGGATAAGAGACCTTATTATCGTTAACTCCCTAAATCCTACCATAACCGATGAACTGAAAAATAGCTTATGTGCTTTGGATAATTTTTTCATTCAACATATTAACATGATCTAGAGTGGAAAGATATGTACATATTATCCTTCCTAAGACTTCTTTAGCTTTTATGTCACTGACAATATTTTTTTTTTCCTGGATGAAGTGTTTAATAGTTTGATTTGTCTGGAATTTCATTTTTAAAGTCATTACTAAATCCATCAGGAGCTAGAGCTGCGTTAGAGTGACTGAATATCCTTATAAATTTCCCCTGTATTTGCCATCTGTTCTAATTATCACAGTAAATGCATTTCAATGACAGTAAAAAATGTAACACATCAAAATGGCTAGAAATGGTTTTGAAAACTTGAAAACATTCTTTTTGAATGAACAAAGCAAGGCTGTTGAAAGAGCCTTTAAAACGGCTATTTAAGAAGTCACTGAACCTCTTTTTTCTCAATTGTTGATTGCGTTATTGGAAATAATAGTTTTTTTCTTTTCATTTTAAGGGATGGCTAAGACAGTTTACTCACCTTAGCATCTCATGAGTTTACTTCAGACTTTTTTGTGTTGTATACCTGCAATACTGAAAGAATTTTGAAATAATTTAGTAAGTGAATTAGTTTTGAATGGGTCAGAATCAAGCCTCCCTGGGTAATTGTACACAATCAGATGCCTTACTGGACTAAAAACCAGGCTTGTGTTATAATTTACATGTCCAGTGCTCCTTGAGGACGTGTCTTTTTAATATTTCTTTAATTCTCTTGTTTCATTGGTGACCTCAGGCCTGACATAACTCATAAACCTTAGTCCTTATGATGAACATAGAATTACTAATTTTTGCCTGCTCGTTTCTGTGACTTTTTTACTGTAATACAAGAGTCTTTTGAAAATGAATTAATTTCTTATGGCAACAGTTGTATGACTTCAGTAGGTTTTCTTTATTCAGGGTGAACAGACGTTTAAACTGCTAGAGACACACTGATTGGGTGAGCTTGGCTGAAGATGCAACAGGCCAATTTTCCAAAGGGTGAAGGGCTATTTAAAATTTTCCAGCGGATTTCTCTGACTGAATTTCTTTTTAACAGTTTTTCTTGAAATTTAACTTTGTCTCTAAGAAAGAAATGCAAAAGAAAAAGGAAGAATATCTTTATGTTTCTCCAGACCTTTAATTTAGAAATTGTTTTGTTTCCAAGCATCTTTATAAAGTTGCATTTGAATGGTTTTGAAATACCTGAATACAAACTGAAAGAGGGGAAATTTAGGCTAGATATTATGAAAAATTTGTTTACTGTGAGGGTGGTAACATATTGGAATAAGTTGCCCACACAAAGCAGAATGTGTTTGTTTTTTGGCTGCTGAAGGAGGATGCTGTTCTGTTCCCTCATATCACCACAGCTGTGGCCCAGCTCAGTCTCTTCCCTGCCCTCCAGCATGGTGTTTCACAGCACCCTTTCCAGCTTCTTCCACAATCTGAAGGGGCACCTGTGCCATACCCTCTTCCCTCCTCAGGCCAGTCAGGGCTCAGTCCTTGAGCATCGCCTCAAATGAGGGGCATGCTGAGGCTGCCAGGAGACCTCAGCCTGGGTATTGCTGAAGTTTGGGATGTTTTCCTGTGCAGCTACACTGCTCTACCCTGCTGGACCCAGCCCACCATCCCCATCCCCAGCCCCTGTCCTCTCCCTCCTCCATGGCCTGCCCCAAACTCTGCAGACCCCAGCCTGCCCTTGCTTGGATTAACGTAGTTGCCAGTGTGGTGGGTGTGGGCTGCCACACGCATTGCCCTGTGTGCCAGTTCCAGCTGTTTACAGCCCAGTGTGCATGTTCCAGACAGTTCACACTGTTTGCTGCTGGCTTCTCAAGGGACAGATGCCAAGATGCTGCTCTCGAAGTCAGCCACGCTGCAGCGCCTCAAGGAGCAGATATGGACAAAAGGGCAGAGAACACCATCTGGGCAGGACTGTGGGGGCCGAGAAAAAGAGTGAGAAAGGACAGATGGACACCAAGACCAGTGAAGGGGGAAAGGTGCTCTAGCATTTGCTTCTTCCCTCTCTGCTTTCCAGTTCCTGAATCTGGAATTAAAAGCATTAATTGGCAATAAATTGTTAACTTATCCAAAGTCGGGTCTATTTTGCCCATGACAGCAGTTGGCAAACCATGTCCCTGCCTGTATCTCCACCCACGAGCTTCCTCACTCATGTTCCTGCAGTTTTCGCCCACATTCTGCTGTGGGGAGGGAGTGGCCAGGGCCTGGTGGTGAGGCTGGCAGCCAGACAGGGCCAACACACCACAAAGAAGAATCTCTTAGTATGAGTGAGCCAACACCAGGGAAGAGATGCACTCCTTACATAAAGGATTTGCCACAGCTGTTGAGTCTCAACCCAGTTGTAAGGTTTCACCCCAGCTGTTTGATAGAAACATGAACAGAGACTTGAGTCACCTGCAGGTGCCAGGGCAGGTTATGCCTGAGGGGTCGCAACACCCCTATTTCCTACGGCCTGTAACATTTTAGGCTCTCCCCACTGAGATCCTACTCTTCTCTCTGTCCAACACTGTCTGCATCCATTGCGCCTGTCACATTTCCACATTCTTGCTCCAAACCATCCTCAGCTTCTCTTCCAGTCTCTGGTGCTTATAATTTCCATTCTTCCTGTAATCCTGCTTCTTTGACTTCCCTCCAGTTTGAATCTTCATCCCCTATATGTTTTCAGTAGCAAAGGCAATAAAACCACAGGAAAGGCAACCCACAACAATTTTCAGTATTTAAAATTTTTCAACAGTGTCTTTAAAAGCCTCTCTCAGGCTTTGTGATTATTTTATATGTGTTTGATTATCAGGCTCGTTTCAGACAAAATGTAATTCTTTTTTTTTGTTATACACAAAGGTGTTGTTACTTTATGAAGTAAGGTAGATCTGCGCTGAAATTAGGCTGCATTCTCATAAGGATCTTAAAATCACATTCCTGACAGGAAGGTGTTCCTCCCACCAAACTTTGTCTCTCATTCTGAAGCATAAAAACAGAGGAGCTTTGTATTGAGTCTCTGTGAGAATTTTAAGCGTGATTAGACAGCTCATTTCCTCGGATGTATTTTTTTAAATGGATGAATTGTTTTGGTTAAAAATTCAATAAATGCAAATCGACTGCTGCCCCCCGCAAAATAAAATAGCTTAACAATGACCACAAAACCACACATGGTTGATCACAACCTCAGCTAAATTCTCATTACAGAAAACTTCAGTTTGAATGAGTGCAATTTTGCAAAATTATAAGCAGCCCAGACAGCCTCTTGTGATAATGAAAGTATTGGGCAACACCACTACTAAAAGTGAATCACAGTACATATCTCTAATTTTGATACATTTCTTAAATGTTTGTGTTGGCAAAGCTTAGGCTGGGACAGTGATTTGTATGGGAAGCTTTTCTGTTAATGTACATGATTAGACTTTTTGGTCTGAATACTTTTATCATACCTCTGATGTCTGTGAATCAGTCTTTCTGCTATTATACTTATTAGTTATGAGAGAGAGAAATGTCACTGGAGAAGCATAATCTTTCTATGGATAGTAAATGAAGACAAGCTTGCTTAAGCAGTTGAAGTGTATTAGTTATTTCCATATACAGGTTAGAAAGATGAAATGTCACATATGCAAAGATTATTTTAAGCATGAACCCAAATATTTAGAGAGAGTTGCTTTGAAAACAGACAATAACATTGAGAAGGTGCAAATTTGATCTGTGTTGTTGACACCAAATCTGCTGAATTATTAAATGAACTGCAGAAACTGCATTCATACATAAAAATCTTGACTTACTTAAACAGACCTTATAATTTTCAAAATATATTTATTATTATTATTACTATCATCATCATTATAATTTTTTTCCACATTTTGAAAGACTTATTTATTTTTGCCTGAGAGAAAATTTGTTTCCTTAATACATATGGCAGTCTGTGTGGATTTGCAGAATCTAGAAGAATCCCCTTGGAGAGGAAGCCAAGGCCAGTTGAGCAACAATGTCTATTATTTTCACAGCCAGCAGCCTCAAATTAGCTTCCTACATAAAATTAACCTTTTTTCAGATTTTCAAGTGACTTTTAAGGATCCTTTGTACATGTTTAGGAAACTGACTTCAGGCATTTACTTTTTAAAGTGTTGACCACTACTTCTAATCTGGAACATAAGATATGTTTGAATTTTAAACATGCAAGCTTTGGATAAGTTGAGAGTTTCCTACATCACTGTCAGTGGAGTTTTTATTTTAAAGTTACTGGCATAAATAGCACTCAAATTTTGGCAGTAAATAAATCTAAGAATATGGATTTGTCAACTTCAGCTCCAAAACACTACTGCAAAATATTTATTTTTAGACCTAACTGTCCTAGGATGAAATTGCTTATCAAACAAATAGAACATAGAATAAAAGTTGAAAAACATATGCTTGATGTAATATTTTAGCAAAGTATACCAATGGACATAGAATGATACTGTTGGTGTAATTAGTCTACCGGGCTACAGGTGAAATAAAGGCCAAATTTTGATGTAGAGTCTACTGAGTTTGTACTGCCCCTTATCTCATGCCATACATAAAGCCTAGGCAAAAATACATAAGATCTGAAGGCTACACATCTCTCTTGACAGGAACAAGCTTCTAGTAGAGACAAAGTAAACAGAAAATTCAGTCACCTTTAGCAGGCCTTCCACTCATGTAGCTCTTACATCACAGTGAGGATGATTGTTAAAAGTAAATTTCCTCCCTCTTCAGACTCCCCGTGGAAACACAGAAAGCAGTTTTGATGCATGGTGGGACACATATATAGTCAATGAAAAAGTACAAATAAGAGAATAAAGAATAAAGCCCTGTGTCATAATATTTTATTTCAAAAATAGGAGTTAGGCTGCAAAAGAGGTAATTTTTGCTATTAAAATCTTGCAAGTTAAAAAAAAAAGGTAAAGCAATACTTTGAAAAAAACCCCCACAATCCTTTTTTTTTTTTTTCTGGTAGACAGAGCAAGTAAAAATTGGCTTTTGAATATTTTACTTTATACATGAGGTATTTATGCTAAAAATTGTTTCCATCTTTATAAGCATGTGATGTCTACCTATCTTAAGAGTCATGACATTTTGAGTTTGGGAGACTATTCTATTTTAATGGGAGAGAGATCAGAAAAGAGCAAAATTCTGAATATTAATCCTATTTACGTGTACAATGAGGGCTTAGTTTTTGCTCATTCTGTGAATAAGAATGTCTGCACAAACAATACCATATAAATACTGTGGCACCATTTTTAGTGCTCCCACACAATAGCTGATTTCTCAGAGAAAATCACAGCTTTTCCTCAAACACTGTGCCTGCTCTATTTAGGAACTGTGAGGCCTGGGATGAGGGCAGGCAGAGCTTACAGAAACCTCGTGGGCTGCCTCAAACCTGCTGTTACCTCAGTTGTTGCCATGGAGCTTTGGAGAGTTTGACAATTCAGGACAATCACTGGATCTCATATTCACTTTCCATTTTCATGTTGTTTTTCAAAGAGGTTCTGAACAACACTTGCTGAGAAGGATTTCTTTCCACAAACTTTGCAGTCCATAATGACACTGTCAACCACAGCCTTAACATTTAAAGAAGGGATACTGTGTAGACTTGAGGGCATCTAAACTCGTTCAGGGAAGTCCACTACCATATGGAGTATGGAAAGTGCATAATTTCTGAAGATGCAGGTGTGAATTAGGTTTGCACCTGTTGAGCTAAAGATTAAAACATAGTTTGGGAGTGCTAAAAATAATGGTCAGAACACACCACAGGATGCAGATACAGTTTAGATTATATTTAGCAGTCCATACCTGTCTATGCCTCTGAGACCATGAGGCTGGCAACATAACAGTGCAGGTCTTAGAGCTCCTCCCTTCTCCCTACTGTACCTACAGCTGGAGTTTTGGTTATCTCCAGTTCCCATTCTGAATCCAGACCATCTCTTCCTGCCTATCTGTTCTTCATGAGACTGGTCTTCATAACACTCATGACTAGCACTAGGATACTGCCATGGTAAAGCGGGAAATTAGCATCTTTCTGCTTCTCTAGTTACAACACTTTGAAGCAAGAGTGATAACCTTTGTTAAAATATGAAAGCTACAGTTTTCCCATAATTTTGTGAGAGTCACAGCATTGTCCTTGAATAGAGCAGAATTTGGGGAAAGAGATCGTAGAATGAGTAACCTTCCTGTTGTATGCTAGCTGGTTACAGGGTGCCATGTTCTTATAGCTCTTCCCTGCTGCTGGCGTGTCACTATGTATCTGATATACAGATGTAGTGAAGGTGAGGGAGAAATTATGGAAGGCTCCTTGCCCAAGGGTTATCCATCGAAAAACTGAGTACCTCTGCCAGCAGAGGTGTGCAGAAACTCCACACAATGTGCTGGCAGTACACTTCTGTATCTGAAGTCAGATTAAAATAGTTTAACTTCTATTTGTCCCTTCCAGCACACAGACTCATGACCACCCTGAATCTGCCTGAAACTGAGGGCGAGCTTCTGATGTTTATTCATAGTGGTATAACTTCAAAGCAAAGCCTTGAGGGAGACCTGACAAGGGGATCTCAACACTGTGTTTCCCCGCGTTCCTGTATAGCCTCCCAATGCTCAGTGATATATGTTGTGTTGAGCAGCATTTATTTATTTTTTTATACTAAACATATCAGAAATGTAAATGCCAGAGTGTAAACATTTGCCAGTGGTTTCATCTAAGTGTGATTTTCTGCAGGTCTCATGACAGTGATTCATGCAGTGCTTATACAGGTCCTGAAGTGCCAGTAATCTGGGAAAAGTGTCTTCAGCAATTACACCACTTGTCTAGATCACACCATCTCTAGCTGTCAAGATGGTGGCACAACTTGGTCTTGATAAAGGCACCTGCAGCAAGTAGAGGCCTACACTTGTTGTGTTTAGTCCCCTGTCAAAGACTTTTTACATCTAGTAACATAATCAATTAATAGATGAAATGTTTTCTTTTTCTCAGTTTTATTACATGTTCCACAGATTTGAATGCAACATTTCTGTTCATCATATGCCTATTGTTGCTAGGATTTAAAATGTAGCATGACTAGCTTGTTAATGCCTTTGAGATGATCTGAATCTAATCAGCATGTTCAAATGCCCTTGTTTCATGCTCTGCAAGTGGTATGGAAAGTAAATCATGCCTCACATTTGTTGTCAAAAAAGCTTTTTAATGATAAGAGAGAGAATTTATTCTCTTAGAGAGGTACAAAGTGGGTTCTGCTTACTCCGAAGTATCTTAAGGTCTAAGAAGACTTTCAGAGATAAAAAGAAGGGATCTACGAACTATGCCGGTACCTGCACCAGTCCAGAGATGAGAGTTGTCCTTATGCATGTTTTTATTCTCTTCCAGCCTACCACTGCTGTTGGCGGTGGTGAGTATTCCTGCCACTAACTCCAGTGAGTTGAACCCCACCAATGAAAGCTTTTGAATTCCTGATCTTGGATATTGCTTGAGAGTGAGCGATAAAACACATCACATAAAAGCTGAGTGTCATCTTTATGACCCTGTAACATGCATTTTCAATAAAGCGGGATTCCCAAGAAAAAGAACTCTGATTCCAGAGTTTACTGCTAGAGCTGGGCGTAGTACTTAAAAGTATAAGTTCCTGTTTGCCCATTTTCTGGTAGTACTTCAGGGAGACAGTTTTGCTTCTTTTTCAGGAAAAAAATGGCAGAAAGGAAGGAAGGCACTAATGAAACATTTATACACCACCAGTGCAAAAGTCTAGAATTAAATATTGAAAGCCCTATTTATATTACAATCTGCATTCAGGATTGGCACTAATTGGCAATGCTGTTGGCAGTCTCAACAGGGAAGGCAAGAACTGAGTAAGCATGGAGACTTATTCATCCAAAGAAGTGGTTCTTCCAGGTCAGGTTTAATGCACATTTACTATGCAGAAAGGGAAGCTGATAGTGTAACTGTCTTACTTGGTGAACCTTGCATTTGCCAGATCAGTCAGTCTTGCCTAGGGATTTTCTCAGGTGCTAACCCCACTGTCATTGTATTTTGAAAACTATTCCTTACCAGGGGTAGACTTTTGCCTAAATATTCAGAATCAAAGAGGAAGAAGAATATTCTAAGCAGTATAAAAAAGTATTTGATGGAACATTGCCTGGTTCAAAAAGGCAGTGATTTGAAGGCAACTGATGTCATGGAATTGATGCAGTAGCTGCTATAAAGCTCTATTTTTTGTATTTGACTCATTAAAGCTGTAACATGGGACAGATATTTGCCCTGCTGAAATCATTGTCCCACCTTTTAAAATTTTCTCATGAGCTTCACAGTCTTTCTCTCTGACTTCTCTGATTTATTCAATACACTGCTGCAATGTTTACTTTTTTTGCCTGTCATTTTTACAATGTATCTGCTCCTTAGATTCCCCACTATAATTTCTTGGTAAAGATCCTGATCTTTACCTTGAAGGGCCAATTTCAAAGCAAATCATTATCTTCTTATTTGTCTTTTCATGCTGTCTCATGTACAGCTATTATTTGCTGACAATTTTTTTTCTATACCTCTTCATGATTTCTTCCAGTGTTTCCCCTATACCTTGATGTCTTGTGAAAAACTAGTCAATAAATCTGTTAGCCCATCATTCTTTCAGTCCTTCAAGACCACATTGAGTGTAAGAATTTCCCACGCAGTAACAAACGGGTATAAAATCAGGGAGTTTTGAGATACATTTTATTTATTTTCCTGTATTTTGTTTTCAGTTAACCGACATGAGAGCACTGAGTAGTGAACGTCTTGAACAGCTGTAACCACACGGAGTGGGCAGCTGCTGTGTGTACTGGGGGAAGGACATAAAGGGAGTATTGAGCAGACCAGGGGATGGCTGCTTGTAAAGATACTGGTGGAAGAAATGGGTGTAAATGGGTGAATGTATCCAAAACTGAACCAGCCACCTGTAATAGCTGACACCGGACCACTCAACACTCTTCTGTCAATACTCTCTGCCAAATGAATCCAGTGCCTGACAGGAGGTGCTCAAAGCTTATTAAATATGGACATCTTCTCAGCAAATGTTTTCAAAATGAGCTTCTCAAGTCATGCCAGATATTCAGTGTTTTGCCACAAAGTACTTCACTGATTTGTGATGGTGAAGTGCAAGGAACAGTGCTTTTCCCAGGATGGAAAATGATGTAAGCTTCTATCTTTGCTGTTTTTAGCTTTAGCTCCATTTTAGCTACTATAGGCAACATAGCATCCCTCTTCTGTTTGTGTAAGATAATGTTAGCAGAGCACGAGATCTGGCGTAGTCTATAGGCCAGAGCAGAACAATACTGTCACTTGTCTTCTGTAACTCTGGGGTGATATAATAAATTTTGAGTGCCTTCTTATATTTCAATTTATGGCATAAATTAGAGCAGTTCAGTGACTATTCTAATGTATTCCTTGCTGCCCCCAGATTACAGGGGCTGTTCTGGCAGCTGGTAATAACTGAAGCGTAGAAGTGCTTTGGCTAAGCTCTATTTTTTCCAGTCTCATCTCTGGCAGCAAGAGAAAGAAGTGACAGAGACCTGCAGTTTTGCTTTTCACCACCTGGCAATTTTCTTATACATTGTGAAGAATAGGTAGGAAATTAAGCAAGTTGTTCTGCTATGAGAATGACACTAACCCAGAGGCAGATTCTGACAGAAAAAGGTTTAGCTTTAAAATCAAGGATTCAAGAATTATGAATAAGTCCATGATTTGGAGATATAACAACTTATGTGCAGAACCTGGAGTACTAAGAAGGAACTCTTTTCACTGGTTAATTAAAATTATTAGAGTTAGGTTTGGATTAGTGTATGTGTGTAATTCATGAAACCAAAATCAGTTTTTGTCTTTGTGTGTATATCTCATATTTTCTTATCATTAAATGTTGGTATAGGCAAATTTCTGGGTCAAATTCTGTCCCTAGTGACTCTTATAATCCTCTTCCACAATAAATTAACTTTTAAAGGTCTGATCTAAATACTGATAAGAAACCACAGAGAGCTGTCGCATCATTACAACCTAATAACCAGCATTAAAAGCTCACTCTAACCAGAGAAGGACTGAGATTTGGAGAATTTTTTATCATTGTTCCACTAGTAATCTGATAACCCATATGATTGTAGTAGAAGTAGTAGTAGTAGTAGTAATAATAATAATAATAATAACAACAATAACAATAATTTTTTTTTTCAGTTACCATCTGGGAGTACTGGATTTTCAAATTAGAAATCTGAAAAAGTGGAGACTTGCATTCTGGTTCCTATTTTCATCAACTATGCACTATGTTAATTAGAGCACATCAATAACTGGTGTGTGCTCACATTTCTCTTTCTGTGAAATGGAGAAGATAGCCACTCTGCAGTGATGCTGTGGGACTGTCTTCATTACAAAAGCTCTTAGTCTGTTTTGATTCACAATCGGTTTAATGCGGGGTCCGGGCATAAGCAAATAAGGCTCTGGTATATATTATTATATATGTATATATAGTATTAGCACATTAGATGAGGACCTATGTCCTCAGGACAGAAAAAAAATGAGAATTTTTTCAAAATAGTATTTAAATAGTATTTTAAAAATTGACAGGATAACTGGTTTTAAAAGCCATTTAGGTCCTGAAAGGTGAAGGAGTTGTGCAGGAAGATTTGCAAAAGCTTTCAGATGCCTAACTTCTGTGATCTGCTTTGGTTTCAATGACTGAAAGCTTGGTCACAAATCCTAATGTCGATGCCCGTTTCAAAGTCAACCATTCGAAGGGACTTCTGTTTGCTGCAAGATCATAACTAGGGGTCCGTAGCCTTCTGTAAATCGTACGAAGACGGCAAAATTGTTGCCATGAACTGCTGGTAGCTCCGTTTGAGAGGAAGTGAGGGGCATAGAAAACCCTAATATAATGTAAAATAGCTGCTCTTAAACCCGTGACATCGCCCGGGAGCGGAGCGGAGCATGGCTCTCTGTGCCCACGCCGAACCGATCCCGGCAGGTCTCGGGCTCTGTCAGACCCCGCTGCCCTCCCTGCACCGGGCGGCGGGACCGGGCTGTCAGGGTGCCGCCAGCAGCGGGACGCCGGCTTTTCCCCCTACCACCTGCCTCCTTCCGCAGCGAGGAGCCGCTCCCCTCACCGGGCAGACCCAACCCCGCTACCTGCCACCCTCCCGCCGCGCTCCGCCGCGCCGGGCCCGCCCCCCACGCCAGTGGCTCCGCCCGGCCCGGCCCGGCCCGCCCCGCCC